>NC_086323.1:1565000-1842500 GCF_036172605.1 Pelobates fuscus
TCTGGGACCCCTTCTATTTAACATGTTTATACATGATCTTGAAGACAGCATTGAAAGTCATGTTTCAGTGTTTGCAGATGACACAAAACTTTGTAAAATAATACAATGTGAGCAAGATATTACTTTGCTGCAGAGGGATTTAGACAGACTGGAGGACTGGGCACTCAAATGGCAGATTAAATTTAATGTTGAAAAATGCAAAGTTATGCACTTCGGCGTAAAGAATACACAAGCAACGTATACCCTTAATGGAAGCGAATTAGGGATAACAACACACGAAAAGGACTTGGGAATTGTTATAGACAACAAACTATGCAACAATGTGCAATGTCAATCAGCAGTGGCCAAGGCCAGTAGGGTATTGTCATGCATGAAAAAGAGCATTCATTCTCGGGACGAGAATATCATTTTGCCTCTTTATAGATCACTGGTAAGACCACACGTTGAGTATACTGTGCAATTTTGGGCACCTGTTCTAAAGAAGGATATTATGGCACTAGAAAAAGTGCAGAGGCGGGCTACAAAATGAATAAAAGGAATGGAACATATCAGCTATGAAGAAAGGTTAACAAATTGAAACCTATTTAGTTTAGAAAAACGTCGCCTGAGAGGGGATATGATAACATTATACAAATATATTCGAGGCCAATACAAACCATTGTGTGGAAATCTATTCACAAACCGGACTTTACATAGGACACGAGGTCATGCGTTTAGACTAGAAGAAAGAAGATTTCGTCTAAGGCAAAGGAAAGGTTTTTTTACTGTAAGAACAATAAGGATGTGGTATTCTCTGCCTGAAGAAGTGGTTTTATCAGAGTCCATACAGATGTTAAAACAGCTAATAGATGCATACTTGCAAAAACAGAATATTCAAGGATATAATCTTTCAATGTGTAATAACTGCTTGATCCAAGGATAAATCTGACTGCCATTCTGGGGTCAAGAAGGATTTTTTTCCTAGCTTGTTGCAAAATTGGAAGTGCTTCAAACTGGGTTTTTTGCCTTCTTTTGGATCAACAGCAAAAAACATATGTGAGGAAGGCTGAACTTGATGGACGCAAGTCTCTTTTCAGCTATGTAACTATGTAACTATGTGAGCATTCCATGTGCTTAGTATGGTATCCCTGGCTAGATGTGAGCATTCCATGTGCTCAGTATGATATCCCTGTGTAGATGTGAGCATTCCATGTGGTCAGTATGATATCCCTGGCTAGATGTGAGCATTCCATGTGCTCAGTATGGGATCCCTGGCTAGATGTGAGCATTCCATGTGCTCAGTATGGTATCCCTGGCTAGATGTGAGCATTCCATGTGCTCAGTATGGTATCCCTGGCTAGATGTGAGCATTCCATGTGCTCAGTATGATATCCCTGTGTAGATGTGAGCATTCCATGTGCTCAGCAGGGCCGGGTTGGGGATACAAAGCAGCCCTGGGAAAAAAAATCTATGCCAGCCCCATAAGTCATTGCGCCATATATTGTCGCATGTAATATGTAAGGCTATGTCTTGCCACCCCAGATGATTGAGTAATTATATATATATATATACATATATATATGTGTGTGTATATATATATATATATATATATATATTTATATATATTGCTTTTTCTAATATAATA
Organism: Pelobates fuscus; assembly: GCF_036172605.1. Classification (NCBI taxonomy): domain Eukaryota; kingdom Metazoa; phylum Chordata; class Amphibia; order Anura; family Pelobatidae; genus Pelobates; species Pelobates fuscus. The sequence goes on from NC_086323.1 coordinate 1,566,625, forward strand.
TATTGGTCCTTTCAGAGTAAAACATTTAATTATACAGTAAGCATACTCACATGCAGACACAGACAATCTCACTGACACACACAAGCTCATTGATACACAGCCTCATAGACAAACAATTTCACTAATATACATAAGCTCATTGACATAAAAACACAAGCTCACTCACTAGCAGACACACACACACATGCAAGCAAGCAAACTCACTAGCAGGCGCACACACACACACAGCTTAATGTAGTGGTTCTGGTGTCTATAGCCTGTCCCTGCAGGCTTTTGAATGTAAACACTGACTTTTCAGAGAAAAGGCAGTGTTTACATTGCTTCCTAGTGACACCTCTAGTGACAGACACTCAGACGGTCACTAGAGGCGCTTCCTGTGTCAGTGCGGATTGGCTGAGATCATCAAGCTTGATGATCTCAGTCATAGAGACAGAGACCAGCATGACGTTGGAAAAAAAAAAGTGAGTAAAACACTATTTTTACAAACACACACAGACACTACGACTGACACACACACACACCATGACAGACATACACACACCATGACACAGACAGACACACACACACACACCATGATACAGACACACAGTGACACAGAGACACACACACGACACTCACACACACCATGACACAGACAGACACACACAAACAGCATGACACACACACACACAGCATGACACAGACACACACACAGCATGACACACACACACACACAGGATGACACAGAAACACACACAGCGTGACACAGACAGACACACACACAGCATGACACAGACAGACACACTCCCACTGACATACATACTTGTTGCTACCTGTGTGGGTGGGTGGGCAGACTGATAGGTGCCCCTCCCCTTCTGTGCCCTCTTTTGCCCCCTGTCCTCCTGTGTGCTTTTTAGCCCCTTCTCCTCCTGTGCCCTTATGTAGCACCCTCCCTTCCTGTGCCCTCTTTAGCCCCCTCCTGTGCCCTCTTTAGCCACCTCCCTTCCTGTGCCCTCTTTAGCCTCATCCCATGCCCTCTTTAGCCCCCCTTCCGACTTGTACCCTCTTCAGCCCCTTTTGTGCTCATCTTTTGGCCCCTCTCCCCTTCCTGTGACCTCTTAGCCCCCTCCCCTCCTGTGCCCTTTGTTACCCCCCCTCCCCTTCCTGTGACCTCTTAGCCCCCTCCCCCCCTGTGCCCTTTGTTACCCCCCCTCCCCTTCCTGTGACCTCTTAGCCCCCTCCCCTCCTGTGCCCTTTGTTACCCCCACCCTCCCCTTCCTGTGATCTCTTAGCCCCCTCCCCTCCTGTGCCCTTTGTTACCCCCCACCCTCCCCTTCCTGTGACCTTTGTTACTCCCCCCCACCCCCTCCCCTCCTGTGCTCACCTTCCAGCCCAGCCAGCCTTCCTGAAGCTCTTCTTGCGGCCGCAGGGGAAGCTCTTCTGGCGGCCGCTGGGGGAGCAGGCTGTTCTGTCTCTGCTCCCCCTCCCTCGCGCGCAGCTTAATGAGACCGGGGCCGTAATATGACGTCATATTCCGGCGCCGGTCTCTTTCTAGCGCGAGGGAGGGGGAGCAGAGACAGAACAGCCTGCTCCCCCAGCGGCAGCCAGAAGAGCTTCCCCTGCGGCCGCAAGAAGAGCTTCCCCTGCACCTGCGGCCGCAAGGAGAGCTTCCCCTGCGGCCGCCATCCAAGCTCTCCATGCGGCCGCAGGACATCCACATGTCTCCCCGGCCCCAGGTGCCGACGGCCCACCGGGAAATTTCCCGGTATCCCGGTGGGCCAGTCCGGCCCTGGTGCTCAGTATGGTATCCCTGGCTAGATGTGAGCATTCCATGTTCTCAGTATGATATCCAGGGGCGGACTGACCACTCGGGCATATCGGTCATGGACCGAGGGCCCGAGACAGTCAGGGGCCCGGCCGCACAGCCAAGCTCCAGCTGGAGAGATCAGAGATCTCTCCAACTGGAACGGCAAAAAATAATATAAAAAAAATCATTTCCTTTATTAGGTTGCTGGGGCCCCTGATGCAGCGCAGGGCCCCAGCAACCTACCGCTCTGTAAACCCCCCTCACCGGAGACCCGGCAGCTTCACCTCCTCCCTGCCAGGTCTCCTGCTGACTGTCCCACGCGGCTCTGTGTGATGGGGAGAGGCGGAGTCAGGAAGTGTGGCGAAACCAACCTCGCCACTGGGCCCTGGAGGGGGCTGCTTGCCCGCCTCTTGCCTTTGGACTATGGACCAGACTTTGTGTGAATGTGTTAACCCAGATAGCTATACCATGGAGCCTATTCATATAATGAAAGACTATGGGAAAGACTTTAGCTCCATGGCAATTGTACTGTGTGAATAGGATCTGCGCGCTATTCGGTAGTTTTGTGCGCTCAGATCCCAGCTATCTGGGGATAGGTGAAATGTCTGTGTGTTATGTGTAAAATGTGACTTTATGTATTTTAAAGTGTTTTATGTCGTTTTGTAACCATGTGGTTAATGGAGTCTGCCTCTAGTCCTAGATAATTGGATTACTTCCCCCCATTGTCTCCAGGATAGAGGGCCCTGTAAAACCATGCTTCCAGAAGGTCAAATGCACATTTGTACTAACTGTTGAACCCCTGGTACAATTCGTATGATTTTTAAGTCTGTTGTTCCCCTGAATGGATTGATTGTGAATATGTATTTTTATGCGAATGTGATGTATATTTTGGGAGTTATGAATGTTGTGTAAAAACTGTATTTTCCCTACCTATGATAATTGTATTTTCCTGTGTGTACAGATAATTAGTTTACAGGTAGAGGGGAGGGCTATGTGTGGGATGTAACTATTGTGTGATTGGTTAATGTACGTTACTGTGTGTGTCCCTCCCCTTCATGGGAGCACCTAATAAAAAGGGCTGCAAGCTAGCAGCCAGAGAGTTCCTGTTTTACCCTCAAAGTGATGTGTCGTCTCATTATTGGGGGGAAGGATTTATTGCATGCTGTTCCAGTTGACTGCTAGGAGTACAAGCCTATTCGTATGGTTCCTATTCGATGGTCTACAGCATTCATATGCTTGGGAGAATTTAAAGGTTTTCTCGGATTCGGTGATTGTGGTGTCTGCCAGAGTGCTTGGAGTCCTCAGGAAGCACTAGGAGCATCCATTAACGGAGGTACCCAGTCGGGGTGCCAGGTGATCCGTTACAGGAAGTGACATCACTTCCTGTACTCTCCTCGCACACAGAGCCCTCGCACAGCCAGCAGGAGAAGGAGCAGCAGCCCAGGAGAGAGCAGAGGGAGCAGGTAGGCACTACTCACCCCCCCCCCCGTCCCACTGTGTCACCACTCACCCTCCCTCCCTCTGTCAATGTGTCACCCTCCTCCCCCAGTCACTGTCACCCCGTCCCTCTGTCACTGTCACCCTCCCTGTCACTGTCACCATCCCTGTCACTAGTCACCCCCTCCCTCTGTCACTGTTACCCCCCCTGTCACTAGTCCCTGTCTAGATATCCCTCTGTCACTGTCACCCCCCTGTCACTAGTCATTATATCCCTGTCACTAGTCACCCCCCTCCCTCTGTCACTAGTCACCCCCCTCCCTCTGTCACTGTCACCCTCTGTCACTAGTCACCCCCCTCCCTCTGTCACTGTCACCCCCTCCCTCTGTCACTGTCACCCTCTGTCACTAGTCACCCCATCCCTCCCTCTGTCACTGGTCATCCCATGCCTCCCTCTGTCCCTGTGTCACCCCCTCCCTCACTCTGTCACTAGTCACCCCTTCCCTCACTCTGTCACTAGTGACCCCTTCCCTCCCTTACTCTGTCACTAGTCACCCCCTCAATCACGGTCACTAGTCACCCCTTCCCTCCCTTACTCTGTCACTAGTCACCCCCTCACTCACTCTGTCACTAGTCACCCCCTCACTCTAGTAACCCCCTCCCTCTGTCACTAGTCACCCCCTCCCTCACTCTGTCACTAGTCACCCCTTCCCTGCCTTACTCTGTCACTAGTCACCCCCTCAATCACTGTCACTAGTCACCCCTTCCCTCCCTTACTCTGTCACTAGTCACCCCTTCCCTCCCTTACTCTGTCACTAGTCACCCCCTCACTCACTCTGTCACTAGTCACCCCCTCACTCACTCTGTCACTAGTCACCCCCTCACTCTAGTCACCCCCTCCCTCTGTCACTAGTCACCCCCTCCCTCACTCTGTCACTAGTCACTCCTTCCCTGCCTTACTCTGTCACTAGTCACCCCCTCAATCACTGTCACTAGTTACCCCTTCTCTCCCTTACTCTGTCACTAGTTACCCCCTCTCTCACTCTGTCACTAATCACCCCCTCACTCTAGTGACAGAGTGAGTGAGGGGATGACTGGTGACAGAGTGAGGGAGGGAGGGGGTGACTAGGGACAGAGGGAGGGAGGGGGTGACTAGTGACAGTCACCCCCTCCCTCCCTCTGCCTCCAGGTACCCCCTCACTTTGCCACCTATCACCACCTCCCACACTCTTCCACCCTCTCCCTCACACACTCTGTCACCTGTCACATATGCATTCACACTGACACTATATACAAAAAAACACATGCAGTCATCCAGACATGCACATGTGCATTCACACGGACTCAAATACAAACATGCATTGATACACAGGTCTTCACAATATACACATCCAAAGGAATGCCGTATTATATGAGAGTTATATTTATAGGGACACTATAGTCACTCAGACCACTTCAGCTCAATGAAGTGGTCTGGGTGCCAGGTCCCTCAGGTTTTAACCCTTCAGAGGTAAACATCGCAGTTTCAGAGAAACTGCTATGTTTACTTAGCAGGGTTAATCAAACCTCTAGTGGGTGTCATCCTGACGTGCAGAACGTCTATAGGAAAGCATTGAGAAATGCTTTCCTATGGACTGTTTAAATGCACTCTTGCTGCGCATGCGTATTCCGCTCCACTCGGGAGCCGACGTCGGCGGTGGAGGAGAGGTCACCAGCGCCGAGGGAGCTCGGTGCTGGTTTTAACCCCTTCAGCGCCACGGGAGGGGGACCCTGAGGGTGGGGGCACCCTTAGGGCACTACAGTGTCAGGAAAACCGCTTTGTTTTCCTAACACTATAGTGATCCTTTAACATTTATTTAATGCACATATATTTGTGCATTCAAAGGGCCTGGGATCTAATTTTGCCCGGGGGCCCCAAAGGCTCTCAGTCCGCCCCTGATGATATCCCTGGCTAGATGTGAGCATTCCATGTGCTCAGTATGATATCCCTGGCTGGATGTGAGCATTCCATGTGCTCAGACTGATATCCCTGGCTGGATGTGAGCATTCCATGTGCTCAGTATGATATCCCTGGCTAGATGTGAGCATTCCATGTGCTCAGTATGGCATCCCTGGCTAGATGTGAGCATTCCATGTCCTCAGTATGATATCCCTGGCTAGATGTGAGCATTCCATGTCCTCAGTATGATATCCCTGGCTAGATGTGAGCATTCCATGTGCTCAGTATGATATCCCTGGCTAGATGTGAGCATTCCATGTGCTCAGTATGGCATCCCTGGCTAGATGTGAGCATTCCATGTCCTCAGTATGATATCCCTGGCTAGATGTGAGCATTCCATGTCCTCAGTATGATATCCCTGGCTAGATGTGAGCATTCCATGTGCTCAGTATGGTATCCCTGTCCAGATGTGAGCATTCCATGTGCTCAGTATGATATCCCTGTCTAGATGTGAGCATTCCATGTCCTCAGTATGGCATCCCTGGCTAGATGTGAGCATTCCATGTGCTCAGTATGGCATCCCTGGCTAGATGTGAGCATTCCATGTCCTCAGTATGATATCCCTGGCTAGATGTGAGCATTCCATGTCCTCAGTATGATATCCCTGGCTAGATGTGAGCATTCCATGTCCTCAGTATGATATCCCTGTCTAGATGTGAGCATTCCATGTCCTCAGTATGGCATCCCTGGCTAGATGTGAGCATTCCATGTCCTCAGTATGATATCCCTGGCTAGATGTGAGCATTCCATGTGCTCAGTATGGTATCCCTGGCTAGATGTGAGCATTCCATGTCCTCAGTATGATATCCCTGGCTAGATGTGAGCATTCCATGTGCTCAGTATGATATCCCTGGCCGGATGTGAGCATTCCATGTGCTCAGTATGGTATCCCTGGCTAGATGTGAGCATTCCATGTGCTCAGTATGATATCCCTGGCCGGATGTGAGCATTCCATGTCCTCAGTATGATATCCCTGGCCATGTGTGAGCATTCCATGTGCTCAGACTGATATCCCTGGCTAGATGTGAGCATTCCATGTGCTCAGTATGATATCCCTGGCCAGATGTGAGCATTCCATGTGCTCAGTATGGCATCCCTGGCTAGATGTGAGCATTCCATGTGCTCAGTATGGCATCCCTGGCTAGATGTGAGCATTCCATGTGCTCAGTATGGCATCCCTGGCTAGATGTGAGCATTCCATGTCCTCAGATTGATATCCCTGGCTAGATGTGAGCATTCCATGTGCTCAGTATGATATCCCTGGCCGGATGTGAGCATTCCATGTGCTCAGTATGGTATCCCTGGCTAGATGTGAGCATATCATGTGCTCAGTATGATATCCCTGGCCGGATGTGAGCATTCCATGTCCTCAGTATGATATCCCTGGCCATATGTGAGCATTCCATGTGCTCAGACTGATATCCCTGGCTAGATGTGAGCATTCCATGTGCTCAGTATGATATCCCTGGCCATATGTGAGCATTCCATGTGCTCAGACTGATATCCCTGGCTAGATGTGAGCATTCCATGTCCTCAGTATGGCATCCCTGGCTAGATGTGAGCATTCCATGTCCTCAGTATGATATCCCTGGCCATATGTGAGCATTCCATGTGCTCAGACTGATATCCCTGTCTAGATGTGAGCATTCCATGTGCTCAGTATTATATCCCTGGCTAGATGTGAGCATTCCATGTGCTCAGAATGATATCCCTGGCTAGATGTGAGCATTCCATGTGCTCAGTATGGCATCCCTGGCTAGATGTGAGCATTCCATGTGCTCAGTATGATATCCCTGGCCGGATGTGAGCATTCCATGTGCTCAGTATGGTATCCCTGTCTAGATGCGAGCATTCCATGTGCTCAGAATGGTATCCCTGGCCGGATGTGAGCATTCCATGAGCTCAGAATGATATCCCTGTCTAGATGTGAGCATTCCATGTGCTCAGTATGATATCCCTGGCCAGATGTGAGCATTTCATGTGCTCAGTATGATATCCCTGGCTAGATGTGAGCATTCCATGTAATCAGTATGATATCCCTGGCTAGATGTGAGCATTCCATGTGCTCAGTATGGTATCCCTGTCTAGATGTGAGCATTCCATGTGCTCAGTATGGTATCCCTGGCCGGATGTGAGCATTCCATGTGCTCAGTATGGTATCCCTGGCTAGATGTGAGCATTCCATGTGCTCAGTATGATATCCCTGTCTAGATGTGAGCATTCCATGTGCTCAGTATGATATCCCTGGCCATATGTGAGCATTCCATGTGCTCAGTATGATATCCCTGTCTAGATGTGAGCATTCCATGTGCTCAGTATGATATCCCTGGCCATATGTGAGCATTCCATGTGCTCAGTATATCATCCCTGGCTAGATGTGAGCATTCCATGTGCTCAGAATGATATCCCTGGCCGGATGTGAGCATTCCATGTGCTCAGTATGGCATCCCTGGCTAGATGTGAGCATTCCATGTGTTCAGTATGGCATCCCTGGCTAGATGTGAGCATACCATGTGCTCAGTATGATATCCCTGGCCGGATGTGAGCATTCCATGTGCTCAGTATGATATCCCTGTCTAGATGTGAGCATTCCATGTCCTCAGTATGGCATCCCTGGCTAGATGTGAGCATTCCATGTCCTCAGTATGGTATCCCTGGCTAGATGTGAGCATTCCGTGTGCTCAGTATGGTATCCCTGTCTAGATGTGAGCATTCCATGTGCTCAGTATGATATCCCTGGCCGGATGTGAGCATACCATGTGCTCAGTATGAAATCCCTGGCTAGATGTGAGCATTCCATGTGCTCAGTATGGTATCCCTGTCTAGATGTGAGCATTCCATGTGCTCAGTATGGTATCCCTGGCCGGATGTGAGCATTCCATGTGCTCAGAATGATATCCCTGGCCGGATGTGAGCATCCCATGTGCTCAGTATGGTATCCCTGGCTAGATGTGAGTATTCCATGTGCTCAGTATGATATCCCTGGCCATATGTGAGCATTCCATGTGCTCAGACTGATATCCCTGGCTAGATGTGAGCATTCCATGTGCTCAGAATGATATCCCTGGCTAGATGTGAGCATTCCATGTGCTCAGTATGGCATCCCTGGCTAGATGTGAGCATTCCATGTGTTCAGTATGGCATCCCTGGCTAGATGTGAGCATTCCATGTGCTCAGTATGATATCCCTGGCCGGATGTGAGCATTCCATGTGCTCAGTATGGCATCCCTGGCTAGATGTGAGCATTCCATGTGCTCAGTATGGCATCCCTGGCTAGATGTGAGCATTCCATGTGCTCAGTATGAGATCCCTGGCCGGATGTGAGCATTCCATGTGCTCAGTATGGTATCCCTGTCTAGATGCGAGCATTCCATGTGCTCAGAATGGTATCCCTGGCCGGATGTGAGCATTCCATGAGCTCAGAATGATATCCCTGTCTAGATGTGAGCATTCCATGTGCTCAGTATGATATCCCTGGCCAGATGTGAGCATTCCATGAGCTCAGAATGATATCCCTGTCTAGATGTGAGCATTTCATGTGCTCAGTATGATATCCCTGGCTAGATGTGAGCATTCCATGTAATCAGTATGATATCCCTGGCGAGATGTGAGCATTCCATGTGCTCAGTATGGTATCCCTGTCTAGATGTGAGCATTCCATGTGCTCAGTATGGTATCCCTGGCCGGATGTGAGCATCCCATGTGCTCAGTATGGTATCCCTGGCTAGATGTGAGCATTCCATGTGCTCAGTATGATATCCCTGTCTAGATGTGAGCATTCCATGTGCTCAGTATGATATCCCTGGCCATATGTGAGCATTCCATGTGCTCAGTATGATATCCCTGGCTAGATGTGAGCATTCCATGTGATCAGTATGGCATCCCTGGCTAGACGTGAGCATTCCATGTGCTCAGTATGATATCCCTGTCTAGATGTGAGCATTCCATGTGCTCAGTATGATATCCCTGGCCATATGTGAGCATTCCATGTGCTCAGTATATCATCCCTGGCTAGATGTGAGCATTCCATGTGCTCAGAATGATATCCCTGGCTAGATGTGAGCATTCCATGTGCTCAGTATGGCATCCCTGGCTAGATGTGAGCATTCCATGTGTTCAGTATGGCATCCCTGGCTAGATGTGAGCATACCATGTGCTCAGTATGATATCCCTGGCCGGATGTGAGCATTACATGTGCTCAGTATGGTATCCCTGTCTAGATGTGAGCATTCCATGTCCTCAGTATGATATCCCTGGCTTGATGTGAGCATTCCATGTCCTCAGTATGATATCCCTGGCCGGATATGAGCATTCCATGTGCTCAGTATGGTATCCCTGTCTAGATGTGAGCATTCCATGTGCTCAGTATGGTATCCCTGGCTAGATGTGAGCATTTCATGTGCTCAGTATGATATCCCTGGTTAACCCCTCTATCCACCCGTCCCTAATCGTCACCCCTCCAACCACCTAGTCTCCTAACCCCCATAAAACTAGTAATATATCTTCTTGTACTTACAGAACTGAAGACACCAGCAGTGTTCAGGGCTGAAAGCGTGAGGCGCTGCTCTGCAGTTGTAGGAGACCGGGGCCAGGGCCGGTGCAAGGATTTTTGCCGCCCTAGGCAAAAGTAAAGTTTTCCCCCCCCCATGTGACATCACAATACCCCACCCCTATGATCTGCCATGTTAACTAACGCCGGTGCTGCAGTGCCGCCGTGTTTACATTAAAAGGCCTGCAGGGACAGGCTACAGACACCAGAACCACTACATTAAGCTGCAGTGGTTCTGGGGACTATAGTGTGTAACGGCACCCCGGGCATAAAAGGGGGTTAAAAGCCGTATAGTAGATCTTCCCTTCCAGAGACACAGGCACAGCTACTGTAGACACCAATCCACCGAACCGGAGAAGCATATGAATGCCATAAACAGCTGAACCGCAACCATACGAATGCTGTAAACAGCCGAATAGGAAAAACCATAAAAATAGGTTTAGACTCCTAGCAGTCAAACTGGAACAGCATACAGTAAATCCCCCCAAGAACGAGACAAAGCTCCGTGTTGAAGGTCAAGCAGCGAACAGCCAGAGCTGTGGGTTTATTGTTCTTATATACACATTAGTACCACCCACAGGCAGGGGCGTATTAGCCGCGAGGCAAACAAGGCATTTGCCTTGGGCGGCATTTTCCAGGGGGCGGCAAAAAAAGCCGCCCCAAATGCCCAAGGCAAATGTCTTGTTAGCCTTGCGGCTAACAGACATGCCGGCGGGCTGCTGGGCGATCGGGCGGCACTGCCTGGCGGGCGGCCGGCCAGCGAGGGAGCACTTCCCCTGAGCTGTCTGCTCAGCTCCCTCGCCAGCCACAGAGTGAGGCTGGGAGGCGGAGCCGGAGGTAGGGTAGATGCCAGTGGCACTCTGCCCTGATTTCTACTGGGATGGGTTCAGCAGATACTACCCCCAGGACCTGGTTGAGGCTCCGCTGTGGAGGAAAGGGATTGCCTACCTCCTCCTCCTGGCCTTCCTGCGTTGGTTGGTTGGTTAGGGATCTGGACTGGCCATCCAGCATCCCTGTAGTTCTGGTGCAGAGAACGCGGTCCTATCTGCACCATTGGGGTCAGGAGGGACCTCTGTAGTTGGGGCAAAGGACCAGCTGTCACCCCTTCTGGTATATCCGGTTGCCACTGGGGAGGGAGACCAGCTGTCTCTTCTCCCAATAACACACTCTGCCGCTGGGGAGGAAGGACGACACGTTCTGCTCCCTGTACTGCACACTGCCACTGGGGAATGAGACTGATTGTCTCCACTCCCTGTAGGACACACTGCCGCTAGGGAGAGAGACGGACCGTCTCTTCTCCCTGTAACATACTCGGCAACTGAGGAGTAGGACCGACTGTCCCTACTCCCGATAATGCTGTCTGGTGCTGGGTAGTGAGACCGACTATCTCCACTCCCAGGGATTCTTGCTGCTGCTGGGATGAGGGACTGATAATCTCCTCTCCCTGTGATGCTGCCTGGTGCTGGGTAGTGAGACCGACTATCTCCACTCACTGGGATGCTTGCTGCTGCGGGGATGAGGGACCGAAAATCTCCTATTCCCTGTGACGCTGCCTGGTGCTGGGGAGTGAGACCGACTATCTACATTCCCTGGGATGCTTGCTGCTGCGGGGATGAGGGACTGACAATCTTCTCTCCCTGTGACGCTGCCTGGTTCTGGATAGTGAGAACGACTATCTCCACTCCCGGGGATGCTTGCTGCTGCTGTATTTGTACTGTATTGTTTTACATATTATTGAATTGTAATATTGTCAGAGAATACACATGCAGGTAAGGATCAGTACCAGATGGTAGAAAAAGCGGCACATTAAATCTGAAGAAACCAGAAGGTCACGAATATGAATAGATAACCAGACTGAGGATAGCAGAGACAGTAAACACGAGACAAGTCAGAACCAGAAAATCCCCATCTGACCATCTATAATGTGCAAATAAAAGTCATCTCTTCATTTCATGCTGCATGCTCCTGCATCTGTCCAATGCGCCAGACTGGTGACTTATGTAATGTTCCTTTTTTGGCAATGTGCGTATGGGAACACAAGAGAGAGTTTTGGAAAATGATCTGGAGATAGGATGGAAAGGAAAACATGGGGTTATGGAGGTGATCTGAAGACTTTCAGCAGCATAGGAATGAGACAATTCTATGCCGAAAATCTCTTGCACACTCACAACAACATAAACAAGACGCTCACTGCTCGACACAGAATGTTTTCCTAACTGTAATGTGTGTTTTAGGCCACTGATTCGTTGTGGTAAGAATTTGTTTGTCATTCATGAAGAGTTGTTTCCCTAGGACATAGACCACATTTCCCTGAAATAAAACCACATGTAGATCCATGGTAACATCCTGAAACAAACAGAATCTGAATTTGCTTTAATCCAGTCCCATAGCAACAATACAAATACCGGATCTACTCTTGGATTACAGAGAAAAATGTTTCTGTGTTCTCTCAGACTACGAGTCTTTTAACAAAGCAAAGTTATAGATCAATGCAAGCATCTTCAGCCTCCATTATGCCAAGGGCAGTCAGACATTTATTGTGAAGTCCAGATGAATTCTGGAGCAGTAGAATAAATGATCTATAGAATGGTCTAGAAAAGTGGGGTTTCATCCTCTTTCTCGACTTGTAATGAAAAATAAATGGAAAGCCAAAGTGTGTAAGGGAGGTGAGAATAAAAGATGGATGGTGTTAATGATGTGGAATGCCTTTCAGTTTCTTTCAGAAAGTGGAATGGTTCTTAGCTCTTCTTACTAGAAGCATCGGCGTCCACTATTATTATTTTTATTGGTATTTATATAGTACCAACAAATTCCGTAGCGCTTTACAATATTATAGGAAGGGGCGATTTAACAATAAATGAGACAATTACAAAAACTTACAGGAACAATAGGATGAAGAGGACCCTGCTCAGACGAGCTTTCAGTCTAGAGGAGGTGGGCTATAAAACACAATAGGACAGGAACACCATCACATCATGCAATGCCTGCTGTGTTCTCGAACAGCTTCATCATGACATGTTCCACTGTTTTTGATCCAGGAAGCCTAGAGCAGATATTAATTACATAAGTTGCCTATAGGTATTGTGGGCCGCCGTAGTTAAGGGCTTTGTGGACCAGGGTGAGAAATTTAAATGGGTGTCTAGGAGAAGTAATTTCTTAAAATTACAATTATTAAAGTGATCATAAAAAAGATACATAATGCTGATTTTCCTGCCAGACATAAAAGTGCTTCACTGCGCGCTTCGTCTTTTAGTTAGCAGTTCGGGATTGTTGCCTCTCTGGACTTCCCAGCTGAGCAGAACACTCAAACATCATAGCCACTGCAGTCCACTGTAGTTTTTATGGTGATAGGGGTATATATGTGTCCTCCCATTGTAAATAGTAAAGCCATTTGCTACTGCCTCCTCTTGCCAGAAATCTGCAGCACCGAGCTAAGCATGGCAGTGCAGGGCTGTGCTCAGTAGCTAAGGATGCTCAGCTGAAACTCTCAGCCAACCATCAGGCCTATACAGCATCTAAATAAACAAATTATTTAGACAGATAATTCTACCAATAGGTAAAATCTCTTCTCCTCAAGTCTAAATAGGTGACCTCTTTGTACAGTGCTGTTAATGAACAGATTAGCAAGAACTGTTTATACTGGTCCTACATATATTTGTATAATGAGAGCATATATCTTCTAAATGTTGTTACCTAAACAGAGCAAAAAACAAGTTGCAAGAGAGTGCTGAGAACAGACAACAGTTTAATTAGCCTGCCCTTAGGTGGGTCCCCGCTCAGTTCTCTTGCTGGTTTTAGCTTATCTTGTGCCATTACAGAGAGAACCAGGCCATGCATCTCAGATTCCACCCAAAAGGGCAAAGCAGATCCAAACTACAGGCCAGCTATCTCTGCACGAGAGATACAGCAACCTCAGACGATCGTTTCAACCTTGATTTGCATCAGTGAGGTATAGCCAATATCTCTCTAGGCACCGTGAGCTTGTTTTTTGCTCTCCTTAAGCTTAAAGGGTAATCCAGACATGGGGAGATATGGGGATATGTTGTATTTTGGGGTACTTATTGGACTTTATAGAAATATGTTTTTTTTGTCTCTGGATAATTAAGTTATTGTATTATCTACCTTAATTGTATCACAGGCAGAGGGGAGGAATTGTGTACTGTATGTGGGAGTGTCGTTCATTGTTACATTGTTTTGATTGGCTTGTATACTTTGTGTCCTGTGCCCAACAAGATCCACCTGGGCGTCAACCTTGTTGGGAAACTTGTATAAAAGGCCTCCATTAAACTGCTATTCCTGCTGTTACAAAGTGCTATTTGTAACTGGCACTTTAAATTATAAATTGCCCTGCTTCCCTGGGTTGTGGAGAAGCCTATTTGCCAGCCTCCTTCCTCATGACTATGGCCCCTGGGAGATTGTGCCCCTGAAAACTTATGGACTTTTATTGGGTGTGTATGGCCCTTTAAGAACCATCTGTAAAATAACTTGTCCTTGGCTTTCTCCCACTTCGTTTAGTAAATGGGGCTTACTGAACCAAGTACCACACAGGCAGACCAACCAGAAGTGGAAGTGTGCAGGCGGTTTGCCTCCCAGGCTGGAAGCCTGCTGTGGGTGGATTGCCGACCGCTGGGTGGCCGCGGTTCGTGCGGGCCAACACGTGGCGGTGGCCATCTTTGTTCATTCAAACGAGGTCAGCGGTATGTGTAGCCAAATTCATGGAACTGAAATCGGCTACACATTTCCGCGAACACCGCTGACCCTTACCTTCTCCTACACTGAACTTTCAGCTGCAGAGACTAAGTCCCGTTCGGCAATTCGAACGCCCGTTCGAATGGGACTTAGTCGTTTTTCTGCATAAAATTGACCGACTGCAAAGCCCAAATCCATGGAACTGTTTTGGGCAGGAAAATGTGCTCGCGGTCATAAAGGACTTCCGTCTAACTTTTTATCCACTGGAGGGATTTGTATGTGAGTGTTTATGTTTAAAGTATGCTGAGTCCAAATATGTAATTTTTATGGAGATTGGATGTATGGTTTTAAAGTTACAGGGTATGTGTAAAAACTGTATTTTTACTGTCTGTGATAATTATGTTAATCCCTTGTGAAACATAATTATATCACAGGCAGAGGGGAGGATTTTGTGTGTAATTGCTGGGAGTGTTTTCGATAATGTACTTGTATGATTGGTCGTTTTGTCCTATCTAAGGGGAACCGTCATAAAAGAAGCTTCTTTTGGTTCCAATAAAACAGAATGACTTGACCCTCTAACTTGCAGCCTTGACTCATGTTTGTAGGGGACAGCTATAATCACTACAGGGATTGCTATGCTCTTCATACTCCCTTAGCTACTGAGCTCTTGTAAGAGCTCTTGTTCCTGATCCTGCTTCGCTCTACAGAAGGAAGAGGTTCACCTACTGGAACCTGGAGCCTGGTCGTAGGTCCAGGGCGCAGAGCAGACGGCGAGATACCAGCCCAGCAGCGGTGGTTCGTGGAGTCTGCAGTACTTATGGTGGCTACGCAGTAGTTTTGGTGTCTACAGTTCTGATGGTCCTTTGGAGAGCGCTAGGAGCATCATTTTCTACGGTCCAACTTCCAGCCAGCCTGGAGGCAACCGTAACACCTGCTTATACTCCAAAACTGTGTGTCTTCCTGTTACTGGAGGGAATACTGTTCCAGCTTGCAGGAAATTCAATGGGGAAAGTCATTGTAAGGACTAGAGCTAATTCCCCATTCGGCTCCAGGAAGGAGCGGTTCGAGGGCCCCAGTCAAGCCCCGGCGACTGTGGGCAGAAGTGCTGTTCCAACTAGGAAGCGGTCCTTGGCGGAGGTACACAGTCGGCGTACAGGGAGCTCCACTACAATTGTTGGCAAGCGTTGTGATGGCTTCCTAGCCTTGGGAAAACCAGCTCTACTGCAGTATGGAAGACAAGTACTGCCGGGCAGTATCCGGCTTCGACGCCAGGCTCCAGCAGCGACTTCGGGATGTGCTGAGTTGTATGGAGCACCCTATCATGGAGAATAGAGAGACAGAGAGGAGGGTGGTGCTTCAAACCGATCTCTGGAAAGAGGACCTCTACGAAATTCGACCCTGTAGCGGAGAGCTGATATTCCACAGGTTATCTCCACTTAAGATCACAGTGAGGCTCAGGAACAAGTATTAAAAATCCATAAGGCAATAATTGCAGCAGGCAAGACAATCCAATAATATCCCAACATCAATCCCAATGACCCAACGACACACAGCATTAGGAGCAGAACTGAACTTTTAATCACACAACTTTCTTTTAAAGCATTGTCCCATGCAAGGGAGGGATTTACAGTATTTACACAATACACCAATCATACACGATTTGCTACCCACACATCCCCTCCCCTTAGTAGGACACATAATCCCATTATGCAGGACACAGTTCCCCTTGTTTTCTGGATGTACCCCTAAACCTAGGAGTACCCCTTTAAATATTACATCTCTAGGTAGCCCTGATCTGGGTGAGAAACATATCCAAAAATCACCCAGATCGGACCAGGGGTTCGGGAAATTCCTGGAGGTAATAAAAAGACCGACCGCGCTGGGGTTAACAGCCGAAAAAGGTTCCATGTATTTTGGCCCTGCGGTCGGTCACAGAAAAGGGAATAAAACACATGAATGGCTTGGGTTATGAGAGCTGGGGAGGATTCGGGTAAATCCCCTTGTTCATGGGGTTCTTTCTACCGAACGGGAAGCCGTTCGGTAGTTTTTACACGAATTGGCAGCAGTGTGGAGGTTTCAGCGGTGTTTGCCTAACCGAGTGTCCGATTTGGGTTCCAGACACTCGACGGCAAAACACTGCTATTCGGGAGTTTAAAATGGCCGCCGCCACGTGTTCGTCTCCCGAATGGCGGCCACCCAGAAGACAAAGAACACACTACACGAATTGCCAATTACCCATTTGCAACATTGTTGCGAATGGTAATTGAAGGCACACTTACTCCTGGGGTGGTCTGATTGTTCGGTAGTTTCACTCGCATAATAACTGGAGTGATTTTACCGAACAATCAGCCGAATGCTGCATACACTTTACATACAAATGGCACAATTTAACCGAACACATAGGAATACACATAATTTTGAGGACAGCCCAATGCCATCCGCTACAGACCCTTCCAGAGTGGGGAAATCCTGACCACCAACCAGCGCCAAGCAGAACAGCTACAGCTGCGGATGAGGTCCTTGGAGGAGGTACCCAGTCGGGGTACAGGGAGCTCCGCTACATTCTCTCTGTAATGGCACAAGATGAGCTAAAACCAGCTAGAGATCTGAGCAGGGACCCACCGAAGGGCAGGCTAATTGAGCTGTTGTCCGTTCTTACCTCTCTTGCTACTTGTTTTTCTCTTCTTATGTAAGCAAGTTCAGCTTGTTTAGCCTTTGTTCAGAATTAAAATCCTCCATTCCCCTAATTAAATGTATAATCTACCGTTGCACTCTTTCTAGTTCCATAATGTTGTTATTTTAAACAGGTGCCAAAAATTGGTCTGGGTATGCTCTTAGCATAGATTTAGAAATAGGCAAGATTATATTTTTGTCTTGTGAATTAATACCCATTTTTATGCATGACAATACTTTACTGGTCTAAGCACCCTCTATATGACATTACAATAGGGCAGAGGTCCAAGGGTGAGAGACAGTGACTAAATTATAGGTTTGAGGGTAAGGGTGATGGAATAGGATAAGGACTTAAGGTTAAGGAACGGCAAGAATATTTAGGAAGAAAGGTAACCCGAAATGTACCCGAATCAGGAACCTAGGAGTACCCCTTTAAATATTACATCTCTAGGTAGCCCTGATCTGGGTGAAACACATATCCAAAAATCACCCAGATCGGACCAGGGGTTCGGGAAATTCCTGGAGGTAATAAAAAGACCGACCGCGCTGGGGTTAACAGCCGAAAAAGGTTCCATGTATTTTGGCCCTGCGGTCGGTCACAGAAAAGGGAATAAAACACATGAATGGCTTGGGTTATGAGAGCTGGGGAGGATTCGGGTAAATCCCCTTGTTCATGGGGTTCTTTCTACCGAACGGGAAGCCGTTCGGTAGTTTTTACACGAATTGGCAGCAGTGTGGAGGTTTCAGCGGTGTTTGCCTAACCGAGTGTCCGATTTGGGTTCCAGACACTCGACGGCAAAACACCGCTATTCGGGAGTTTAAATGGCGGCCACCCAGAAGACAAAGAACACACTACACGAATTGCCAATTACCCATTTGCAACATTGTTGCGAATGGTAATTGAAGGCACACTTACTCCTGGGGTGGTCTGATTGTTCGGTAGTTTCACTCGCATAATAACTGGAGTGATTTTACCGAACAATCAGCCGAATGCTGCATACACTTTACATACAAATGGCACAATTTAACCGAACACATAGGAATACACATAATTTTGAGGACAGCCCAATGCCATCCGCTACAGACCCTTCCAGAGTGGGGAAATCCTGACCACCAACCAGCGCCAAGCAGAACAGCTACAGCTGCGGATGAGGTCCTTGGAGGAGGTACCCAGTCGGGGTACAGGGAGCTCCGCTACATTCTCTCTGTAATGGCACAAGATGAGCTAAAACCAGCTAGAGATCTGAGCAGGGACCCACCGAAGGGCAGGCTAATTGAGCTGTTGTCCGTTCTTACCTCTCTTGCTACTTGTTTTTCTCTTCTTATGTAAGCAAGTTCAGCTTGTTTAGCCTTTGTTCAGAATTAAAATCCTCCATTACCCTAATTAAATGTATAATCTACCGTTGCACTCTTTCTAGTTCCATAATGTTGTTATTTTAAACAGGTGCCAAAAATTGGTCTGGGTATGCTCTTAGCATAGATTTAGAAATAGGCAAGATTATATTTTTGTCTTGTGAATTAATACCCATTTTTATGCATGACAATACTTTACTGGTCTAAGCACCCTTTATATGACATTACAATAGGGCAGAGGGCCAAGGGTGAGAGACAGTGACTAAATTATAGGTTTGAGGGTAAGGGTGATGGAATAGGATAAGGACTTAAGGTTAAGGAACGGCAAGAATATTTAGGAAGAAAGGTAACCCGAAATGTACCCGAATCAGGAACCAAGCACCCAATGACTGAGCACGTTCATTATGCAACATCATTGAGGATTCGCCTGTGACACAAAAAAACAAATGATTGATGGTTACAGGACAATCACTAAATGCTGATTCTATTTACAGATTAAATAAAAAATAAATAATAAGGAGAAAAAAAGGGGAGCTTTTAGGGGAGCTCTATATTTATATATTTAATACATATGTAATATTTTATATATAACGATAGATTTATTTGCTCCTCCTCTCGTTTTTCCCACTCATGTGTCTAACCTTTTGGTTAGTCTGATTCGGTTCCTGAATCAATTTTTCTGAGTTAGAGTCTAACTGATACCCTAAAATTGTGTTCTGTTTTCAGGAAAAATGGTTTGGGTCTAATGGTGAGAGAATATGATAAGGGTTAGGGTAAAGAAATAGGGAGAGTGTGGGTGCGGCACACCTGGTGTCTGGGGGCACGGTGGCACAGTGATGATGATGGCACTCTGCAACACTGGCCTGGATCCCCCTCCTTCTTTCCACTTCTATTCTTTTCCAATTTTTTTTTGTTTTTTCAACCTTCTTTTCCCTCCAATTCCCCCACTCCTGACCAGACTGACGCTCAGACTTCCTCTGACATGGACAATTGGCTGTCACTGTTCTCACGGTGACATCCAGACAGCCAGACGTGGTCACCCCAGAAGTGCTGTGGTGGAATCTCGGTAAAAATAAATTTAGTAGGCCGAGATTACCACGTGGCATGTGTACGTGCATATGCTGACGTATCGATCAGTTAGTTGCACGTGGCAAAGATACGATCAGTAGTGTACGGAGCATGTGCGAGAATACAGGATGTAGTATTCCCCTCCTCCATTGTGCTGGACAGGCCATGCGGTCAAACAGGAAGTTAATTCTTATTTGTATTGATTGGTCAAGAGAATGTACGGGTGGAGCTTAATATGGGAGGAGTTATATGCCTATATAAGGAGCCTGTACTATTGTCCGGGGCTCAGAACTTGCTGTATTTTGGTGACATTAGTCCCTCTGAGTCCCGATCGGTGAACTGAATAAAGAATCTCTTCCTTCCTGAAGAAACCTGTGTCCATCTCTCTGTGCTTGGCTTCCGTCAGTTTCTCCGGTATCATTTGGTGCATTGGCCGGGAAGCTCATTGTTCAACGGTAGCTGAGAAGCAGAGGCGTGAGATGGTCTATCTTTGCCCATGTTCTCTACGGCTGCACCCCTGAACTTCTGCGTGGACCTCCCTTCGTCTCGGCGCCACTGGTCTGTTGTCCAGGAGATCATCGGCCTCTACGTAGTAAGTGCTGGGGTGTCCCCGTCGATGAGTGTGAACTCAGGTTCAGGAACGAGGAGGTAAGACGACCGCTGTTTTAGACGGCGGACCCACTAGGGGTATACCGATTTGTGCGGTAGGCCCATAAGGGGTTAAATCTGTGTATGGAATCTGCCCCCTCTGTCGGAGGGAAGGAGCGAAGGCGCACCGCTCAATCGAACGCTCTTTAGTAAGACCGTTTGATTTAGTTTGGAGTCAGGCGGGGTTCTGTGCAAATAGCCCTAGCCGGACACCGGTGTCTTGTCTAGACTAGCGTTCTAGGGTGTACAATTTGTTCGCTAGGTCGGAGGGACCGGGAGACTAAGCAGACTCTGATGTACATTATCGTTTGCTAGATCTCAACCTATCTTGGCTAAGTGGGAAGGCGTGTAAATTTGGAACCCACTAGACTATTGATAGAGTAGAAAGACTAAAAGGGTTCTGTTGTAAATTCCGCCCTCTAGTTCGCTATATGTGGTGCTTGGGCAGTGTGGCTAACCAAAACGGATGTAGATAGTTTTAGGTAGTCCATCAAGGTACTGGCCAATAGTTTAGTTGGGATTGTATATGTGGACTAGGATTAACCAAGCGGCCATTAAAGCACTAGAGGAAGAAGCCCGTACTTTAAATCAAGCCAATCCAGCAGCATGGGCCGCAACTCATTATCCTAATACCGATCCCGAATGGAACGTTAATGGCACAGATATGCATCACCTAAAAGCTTATAGAGATGCTATAATTGCTGGCATGAAAGCCGGAGGGAAGAAAGCCATTAATATGTCTGTAGTGGACCGTTTTGCACACAAGGGGATAAAACCCAGTTTAGGCGATAATCCCCTTTTCCATAGACCAGCAGCTACTATAAGCACCAATTTCCCGAACTCCCAAACTGCACGGATTCACCAACTCTCGAACAGCAGACACACGAACCCTGGAAGCAGCCGAACAGGAAAAGCAATACGAACAGCTTACACTCCTGGCAATCGGCATACAGTCCCCTTCCCCCAAGAAAGAGACAACACTTCAGCTTCAGGGTTAAGCAGGAACTCTGGACTGGCTCATCCAGCCCGGCTTTTTTTTCCATCTCACACATACAGGCCACACCCAGGGGGAGGCATAAAAGAACCAATGACATAGATGTTACCTCCCACACATCCCCTCCCCTTAGTGTGACACATAATCCCATTATGCATACAGTGTAAAATATACTTTTACACAACTTTCATAACTTTAAAACCATACATCACATTCACATAAAAATACATATCCACAATCAATTCATTCAGGGGAACAACATATTAAAAAATGGCATGAATCCGACCAGGGGTTCAAAAGTTACTAAAAGTATCTTTTGTCCCTCCTGGCTGGCAGAAAAACATCCCCACAATGCACCCTGGTTTCCTCCCTTCTGCCCTGGAGTTAATTGGAGAAGTAATCCAATTATCCAGGACTAGAGGCAGACTCCATTAACCACATGGTTGCAAAATGACATAAAACACTTTAAAATACATAAAGTCACATTTTACACATAACACACAGACATTTCACATATCCCAAAAAGTCCCAATAGGTCCACGGATGGCCCTTAAAGGCCCAGTAGCAGTAATATAAACTATTAAATGCCCAAATATAGTTTTTACAGTGCAATATGTCCAGGGGCCATAGTCGCAGGGCAGGAGGCTAGCAGCCAGGCTTCTCCAGTTCACAGTGGCGAAGTTGGTTTCGCCACAATTCTCCCCTTTACCAATTAGACTAACAGGGTACCTGACCTCCTGCCGGTCAGTGCCCTGGTTAGTCCAGCAACCCACCCACAAGACAAAACCAGCAGTACAGCCCACCCACAATAAATGGTTACTCCACCTGGGTAAGGGAGAATTTTGTCCATGTCCAGGTGCCTTACCACGGCTGTGTGGGGGACTGGTAGGCCGCCTTGGTGGGTTGCTGAGTGGGAAGAGACCAGCGGTACTCTGTCCTGGTGTCAGCACTACCACGGGAGTAGGCTGGTTGGAGCCTGGTTGCTGGAGACTGATTGTCTCCCCTGTAGGTGCATAGCTCGGCTGCCGGAGGGGGAGACCGACTGTCTCCCCTTTGGATACACCGCTCTGTGGCTGGAGAACAGGACCGACCGTCCCTACCCCTTGTGCTGTAAGTGCAGAGACTACGGTCCCATCTGCACAGTTGTGGGGCTTAACATCTCCCCTTGGTGGGTTAGGCTGCCGCTGGAGAGAGGGTGTAACAAGCTCCTCTCTCTGGATGGTGAACTGCCGCTGGGGAGAGGGGTTAGCAGGCTCCTCTCCCTGCCACTCTCTCTGCTGGTGGAAAGGGAGACCAGCTGTCTCCCCTTTCATTCTCTTGTCCCGCTGCTGGGGTGCGAGACTGACTGTCTCTGCTCCCTGGGGTACACGCTGCCGCTGGGGAGGAAGGACTGCACCTTCTGCTCCCTGGGACACACACTGCCGCTGGGGAGGGAGGACGCTGCTCTCCTCTCCCTTCACTTCACACTGCCTTCTTGGCATATCACTTTGCTGCTGGGGGGCAGGAACAACTATCTCTGCCCCCTGTAACTCAGCCTGCCGCTGGGGAGGACGGACGACACCATCAGCTCCCTGGGGTACACACTGCCGCTGGGGAGGAAGGACTGCACCTTCTGCTCCCTGGGACACACACTGCCGCTGGGGAGGAAGGACGGCACTGTGGCGAAACCAACTTCGCCACTGTGAACTGGAGAAGCCTGGTTGCTAGCCTCCTGCCCTGCGACTACGGCCCATGGACATATTGCTCTATAAACACTATATTTGGGCATGTAATAATTTATATTGCTGCTACTGGCCCTTTAAAATCAGCGATGGACATATTGGGACTTTTGGGACTAATGTCCCTTTAAGACTTTGTAACATATCACAGTAATACTGTCTTAAATATTATGTATGTGTTCAGTTAAACTGGGGATATGTAGAAATGTGTGTTTTATGTGTTAAATGTATCAGTATGTAATTTTATGTCTTTTACTGTCTTTTTGCAACCATGTGGTTAATGGAGTCTGACTCTAGTCCTAGATAATTGGATTACTTCTCCAATTATATCCAGGGCAGAAGGGAGGAAGCCGGGATGCATTGTGGGGGATGTTTTACTTCTGTTTGAGCCAGATTGTGCCATGCTGCAAGCCAGGGCCCAAAAGATACTTTTAGTAACTTTTGAACCCCTGGTCGGATTCATGCCATTTTTTAATATGTTGTTCCCCTGAATGGATTGATTGTGGATATGTATTTTTATGTGAATGTGATGTATGGTTTTAAAGTTATGAAAGTTGTGTAAAAGTATATTTTACTCTGTATGCATAATGGGATTATGTGTCACACTAAGGGGAGGGGATGTGTGGGAGGTAACATCTATGTCATTGGTTCTTTTATGCCTCCCCCTGGGTGTGGCCTGTATGTGTGAGTTGGAAATAAAAGCCAGGCTGGATGAGCCAGTCCAGAGTTCCTGT
The DNA here is from genome assembly GCF_036172605.1 of Pelobates fuscus. Taxonomy (NCBI): domain Eukaryota; kingdom Metazoa; phylum Chordata; class Amphibia; order Anura; family Pelobatidae; genus Pelobates; species Pelobates fuscus. The sequence continues at coordinate 1,590,273 of NC_086323.1, forward strand.
TTAACCCTCAAAATGAAGTGTCGTCTCGTTCTTGGGGGGAATTGGATTGTAAGCTGACTGCCAGGAGTGTAAGCGGATTGTATGCTTTTCTTGTTCAGCTGTTCCAGTTCGGAGTATTATTTCGTATCCAGATCGGGAGTTTGGTGTTCTGCAGTAGGTGTGCCTGTCTCTAAGAAAGGGGATTATCGCCTAAACTGATTTTTCCCCTTTTATGCTGAAACGGTCCGTTACAATTGGTGGCAAGCGGCGGGATCGTTCCTACAACCAGAGGGACAGCTACAGACAACACCATTCCTGGATTACAAAGTAAGGGCAACGCCAGTACTCGTACAGCGTCCCCACCAGCAGTCATGTTCTATCGATATGAAGGCGTAGAGTTTGCTACTGAGGTAATGAGGAGAATAGCCAAATATGGCCCGAATCCCCTGAAGGTGATTGTTGATGCAGCTATACAGCAACTGCTTGAAGAGAACCAGAGGTCACGTGATCTCGAGCACGATTTCATCCTGTTAATGGTGAGTCGTGGTCAAGAAGATGAGGTAGCCGATATCCTCCTCCAACACAAACCAGAGAAACCCAAAGTAGAGGACTGCATGGAGTGGTACTGGAAAGGCCCCCAGCAGGCAGGTGGAGATGGGACCGAGGTCTCTCTACCGGCCCTACAGGGATGCTGGGCAGTCGGCCCAGATCCCCAACGGCAGTGTGTACCCCAGGGAGCTGATGGTGTCGTCCATCCTCCCCAGCGGCAGGCTGAGTTACAGGGGGCAGAGGTAGTTGTTCCTGCCCCCCAGCAGCAAAGTGATATGCCAAGAAGGCAGTGTGAAGTGAAGGGAGAGGAGAGCAGCGTCCTCCCTCCCCAGCGGCAGTGTGTACCCCAGGGAGCTGATGGTGTCGTCCATCCTCCCCAGCGGCCGTGTGTGTCCCAGGGAGCCGAAGGTGCAGTCCTTCCTCCCCAGCGGCAGGCTGAGTTACAGGGGGCAGAGGTAGTTGTTCCTGCCCCCCAGCAGCAAAGTGATATGCCAAGAAGGCAGTGTGAAGTGAAGGGAGAGGAGAGCAGCGTCCTCCCTCCCCAGCGGCAGTGTGTACCCCAGGGAGCTGATGGTGTCGTCCATCCTCCCCAGCGGCCGTGTGTGTCCCAGGGAGCCGAAGGTGCAGTCCTTCCTCCCCAGCGGCAGGCTGAGTTACAGGGGGCAGAGGTAGTTGTTCCTGCCCCCCAGCAGCAAAGTGATATGCCAAGAAGGCAGTGTGAAGTGAAGGGAGAGGAGAGCATCGTCCTCCCTCCCCAGCGGCAGTGTGTACCCCAGGGAGCTGATGGTGTCGTCCATCCTCCCCAGCGGCCGTGTGTGTCCCAGGGAGCTGAAGGTGCAGTCCTTCCTCCCCAGCGGCAGTGTGTAACCCAGGGAGCTGATGGTGTCGTCCATCCTCCCCAGCGGCAGTGTGTACCCCAGGGAGCCGAAGGTGCAGTCCTTCCTCCCCAGCGGCAGGCTGAGCTACAGGGGGCAGAGGTAGTTGTTCCTGCCCCCCAGCAGCAAAGTGATATGCCAAGAAGGCAGTGTGAAGTGAAGGGAGAGGAGAACAGCGTCCTCCCTCCCCAGTGGCAGTGTGTACCCCAGGGAGCTGATGGTGTCGTACATCCTCCCCAGCGGCAGTGTGTCCTGCAGGGAGCAGAGACAGTCAGTCTCGCACCCCAGCAGCCGGACCAGAGAATGAAAGGGGAGACAGCTGGTTCCCCTTTCCACCAGCAGAGAGAGTGCCAGGGAGAGGAGCCTGCTAACCCCTCTCCCCAGCGGCAGTTTACCATCCAGAGAGAGGAGCTTGTTACACCCTCTCTCCAGCGGCAGCCTAACCCACCAAGGGGAGATGTTAAGCCCCACAGCTGTGCAGATGGGACCGTAGTCTCTGCACTTACAGCACCAGGGGTAGGGACGGTCGGTCCTGTTCCCCAGCCACAGAGCGATATATCCAAAGGGGAGACAGTCGGTCTCCAGCAACCAGGCTCCAACCAGACTACTCCCGTGGTAGTGCTGGCAACAGGACAGAGTACCGCTGGTCTCTGCCCCCTCAGCAACCCACCAAGGCAGCCTACCAGCCCCCCACACAGCCGTGGTGAGGCACCTGAACCCGGACAAGATCCTCCCTCACCCAGGTGTAGTAACTATTTATTGTGGGTGGGCTGCTCTACTATTTCTGTTTTGTGGGTGGGTTGCTGGACTAACCAGGGCACTGACCGGCAGGAGGTCAGATACCCTGTTAGTCTAATTGGTAAAGGGGAGAATTGTGGCGAAACCAACTTCGCCACTGTGAACTGGAGAAGCCTGGTTGCTAGCCTCCTGCCCTGCGACTACGGCCCATGGACATATTGCTCTATAAACACTATATTTGGGCATGTAATAATTTATATTGCTGCTACTGGCCCTTTAAAATCAGCGATGGACATATTGGGACTTTTGGGACTAATGTCCCTTTAAGACTTTGTAACATATCACAGTAATACTGTCTTAAATATTATGTAGGTTTTTATGTGTTCAGTTAAACTGGGGATATGTAGAAATTTGTGTTTTATGTGTTAAATGTATCAGTATGTAATTTTATGTCTTTTACTGTCTTTTTGCAACCATGTGGTTAATGGAGTCTGACTCTAGTCCTAGATAATTGGATTACTTCTCCAATTATCTCCAGGGCAGAAGGGAGGAAGCCGGGATGCATTGTGGGGGATGTTTTACTTCTGTTTGAGCCAGATTGTGCCATGCTGCAAGCCAGGGCCCAAAAGATACTTTTAGTAACTTTTGAACCCCTGGTCGGATTCATGCCATTTTTTAATATGTTGTTCCCCTGAATGGATTGATTGTGGATATGTATTTTTATGTGAATGTGATGTATGGTTTTAAAGTTATGAAAGTTGTGTAAAAGTATATTTTACACTGTATGCATAATGGGATTATGTGTCACACTAAGGGGAGGGGATGTGTGGGAGGTAACATCTATGTCATTGGTTCTTTTATGCCTCCCCCTGGGTGTGGCCTGTATGTGTGAGATGGAAAAAAAAGCCGGGCTGGATGAGCCAGTCCAGAGTTCCTGCTTAACCCTGAAGCTGAAGTGTTGTCTCTTTCTTGGGGGAAGGGGACTGTATGCCGATTGCCAGGAGTGTAAGCTGTTCGTATTGCTTTTCTTGTTCAGCTGTTCCAGTTCGGAGTATTATTTCGTATCCAGATCGGGAGTTTGGTGTTCTGCAGTAGCTGTGCCTGTCTCTAAGAAAGGGGATTATCGCCTAAACTGATTTTTCCCCTTTTATGCTGAAACGGTCCGTTACAGGCACCTTCTGTTTCCTGGGGTACACACTGCCGCTGGGGAGGAAGGACGGCACCCTCTGCTCCCTGGGGTACACACTGCCGCTGGGGAGGAAGGACGGCACCTTCTGCTCCCTGGGGTACACACTGCCGCTGGGGAGGAAGGACGGCACCTTCTGAGTAAATTAACAGCGATTATTTGTAAGTATATTTTATTTACTGTTACTTTACATACCCTACCTATTGAGAGCACTATTGTTGTTTTCTATACATTCCGGAGTACCAAGGTTGGATTGACAGACGTTTTCTCCAGTATATCCTGGTAGCGGGGATCATACCGCTGCAACGCCTATAAGTCTAGAGCTGGTCCAAAGCTCCTACAAATGTGAGTGTATTATCATATTATTTTCTCATTTTATCCTTGGAGCCGCAATTCTTCACTATTGGCAGTTTGTCGTGTCTCCCATTTTGTCTCCACATATACGGATTATCCTACTACCCGGACGGATCAACTCCTGAGGACTGTACAGATATCCCACCAAGCTATATCAGTGAGACTATTTTTATTCATTTTTATCTTATTTTTTAATTTTTTCATTGTATATTTTTTACTATCTGCAAAGACTCCCTTCAAAGATATATTTTTTCATAGATAAAAAAAAAAAAAAATTTTCACCTGGTTCAAGAGACTTACATTTTCCGTTACTATTGGATTGTGACCATTTGGTCTGGTATACACTGTATTTAACTGTATCTTACTTTTTAGCGCAGCCCTTTCCCCCCGTTTTTTCATCTCCAGTCTGTTTTTAGGGTTTTGTGGGATTCCCTAATTAGGGTTGCAGCTTTTTCTGTTATTGAGCGCAGACTCTTCTCTTTGTTTCTCTATGGAAACTTTAGAGGCAGAGCGAGAGGTAGAGGAGGTCCCGGAGGGAGTAATGGTAATAGAGGGAGTGTAAGAGAAGATAGGTACTATCCCGCAGCGCAAAGGTCCCGCGATAGAGAAGGTAGGGACTTTGTAGGATTGGCTGACACGGTCATGGAGGACTATTGATACCGACCGGGCTCCATGCCCCTTGGTCGAGCGGAGCCTATGGTCGATGTATCAATAGGGGGAAAAAGGAGTGCATTCATGATCGACACTGGTGCTGAACATTCGGTGGTGACTAACCTAGTTGCTCCTCCATCTGCCTGAATGTCCAGTTCAATTGCTGGGACGTGATATGCTATCCAAATTACAAGTGCAGATTACGTTCCTACCAAACGGAACAACATCTTTAAAGTTTAATGGACCTTCAGGTATTATGACATTATCCATACCAAAGGAAGAAGAGTGGCGACTTTATACAGCGTTGACTAGCCAAAACCCTAGGAGTGATGAATCCTTATTCAACATACCAGGAGTTTGGGCAGAGAACAACCCACCAGGACTGGCCCGCAATATTCCACCTATTAAAATCGAACTAAAACTTGGGGTTTATCCAGTGAGCCTACGACAATATCACATTCCGCAGAAGGCTAAGAAGAACATTCAATCTTATCTGGATAAGTTCATACGGTATGGTATCCTAAAATTCTGTACTTCCCCCTGGAACACCCCATTGCTGCCTGTCCAAAAGCCCGGTACAGATGAGTATCGCCCTGTGCAGGACTTGAGAGCAGTCAATGATGCGGTTGTTAGTATACATCCAGTTGTGCCCAATCCGTATAACCTGCTTGCTTTAATTCCGGGCGGGGCTACCTATTTTACAGTCTTAGACCTCAAAGATGCCTTCTTTTGCCTCCGAATTGCTGCAGAAAGCCAATGTATCTTCGCTTTCCAATGGGAAAATGCTGTAACGGGCTCAAAACGCCAAATGACTTGGACAAGACTGCCCCAAGGGTTTAAAAATTCACCTACCCTGTTCGGTTCAGCTCTAAGTCAAGATCTACTGGATTTCGAGTCTATCCCAGGAGAGTGTGTATTGTTACAATATGTAGATGACTTGTTGATAGCCGCAGTCACAAGGGAAATATGTCAGCAAGCAACACACGATCTACTACAAATTCTCTGGAAGGCAGGATACAAGGTGTCTAGGAAGAAGGCTCAGTTGTGTCTGCCAACTGTCAAATATCTGGGATTCCATATCTCTGAAGGTCAAAGGATAATGGGGCCAGAGAGAAAAGAAGCTGTGTGCCAAATACCAACACCCAAGAATAGAAGACAAGTGCGAGAGTTCTTGGGGGCAGCAGGCTTCTGTAGGATATGGATTCCCAGTTACGCGATATTGGCAAAACCTCTGTATGCAGCTATCAAGGGTACAGAACACGACCCCTTCCTATGGACCTCAGAACAACAAAAGGCATTTGAAGATGTGAAGAAGGCTTTGATGAGTGCCCCAGCATTAGGTCTGCCTGATCACACACGACCATTCTACCTGTATGTACATGAGCAAAGAAGAATGGCTGTGGGAGTATTGACACAGTACTTGGGATCATGGCAAAGACCTGTTGCCTATATGTCTAAGCAATTGGATGCAGTGGCCAGCGGACTTCCACCTTGTCTAAGAGCCGTAGCTGCAGCCGCCCTGCTGGTAGCTGAAGCCGATAAACTCACTCTGGGTCAAGAACTTTATGTACGAGTCCCACATGCAGTACAGACGTTGTTGGATTACAAAGGAAATCATTGGTTTAGTAACAGCCGTATGACCAAGTATCAAGCAATGTGGTGTGAAAACCCAAGAGTGCATTTAGAGACTGTAAAAACCTTAAATCCAGCTACCCTTTTGCCACAACCTACTGAAAGTCAACATGATTGTTTGTAAGTGATGGATGAAGTATTCTCAAGTAGACCAGATCTTCGTGATTTTCCCATCCAGAACCCCGATGTTCAATATTATACAGACGGCAGTAGTTATGTGAAAGAAGGGATCCGCTATGCAGGATATGCAGTAACAACGATAGACAAGGTGATAGAAGCTCGGCCACTGGCAAAAGGAACATCAGCACAAAAGGCAGAATTGATAGCACTGACACGAGCGTTACAATTGGCTGAAGGTTTAAGAGTGAACATCTACACGGACTCCAAGTATGCGTTTTTAACCACTCATGCCCACGGAGCTTTGTATAAAGAAAGAGGACTATTGAATTCAGAGGGCAAAGAAATCAAGTACGCAGCTGAAATCCTACAACTATTGGAAGCAGTATGGGAACCAAAAGAAGTCGGTATTATACATTGTCGAGCGCATCTGAGAGGAGATGGTGATGTAACCAAAGGAAACCAGATGGCAGATAATGCCCGTTTCCGTTTCCAGTTGTGCCAGGACCCGTTTCCAGAGTAAATAGTCAAACATCAGCGTGCTGCTGAATCAGGAAGACAGGAATATGTGGAACATATAGCTGCTCTTATACCAACCCCACTGTCTCAATGGACTCCAGTTTATACAGCTCAAGAAGAAGAGTGGTTAAAGACTGAACCTGGAGAGTATTTGGAGAACAAATGGTATCAGTTAGAAGATGCGGTAGAAATTAGCGGTACTAGCGGTAGAAATTGTCCAAAACTATCACAACGGGACACATTCTGGGAGAGACAGTACAGAAGAATCTCTCAGAAAACATTTCTACATACCAAGATTGTCCAACTTAACTCAAGCCATTGTACGAAGATGTGTAACGTGTGCTAAAAATAATGCAAGGCAAGGACCAGTAAAGCCACCAGGAGTTCAGTTTATGGGGGGACTCCCCATGTCTGATCTACAAATTGACTATACAGTAATTCCTAAATCTGGTGGACATCGCTACCTACTAGTAGTTGTGTGCACCTATTCAGGCTGGGTAGAAGCATGTCCTACTCGTACAAAGAAAGCAGGAGAAGTTGTGAGATTCCTGCTACGAGAAATAATACCTCGATATGGACTACCCTGCTCTATAGGATCGGACAATGGTCCAGCTTTTGTTCATCAGTGCCTACAACAACTGACTCATATGCTTGGTATAAAGTGGAGGCTTCATATGGCATATAGACCTCAGAGTTCTGGTAAGGTAGAGAGAATGAATAGAACTATTAAGAACCAGTTGGCAAAAATGTGTCAGGAAACCCAACTTAAGTGGAATGTTCTTTTGCCTATAGCTCTGTTACGAATCCGCAGTACACCTACCAGAAGGATGGGCCTCTCTCCTTTTGAAATCATGTATGGTCGACCACCTCCCGTACTTGGTAACTTAAGGGGGGATTTGAGTCAGTTGGGAGAAGGAATTACTCGGCAGCAGGTTGTAGAGTTGGGTAAGACTATGGAGGAGGTACAGAAATGGGTACAAGATAGATTACCTGTGAATATTTATCCCCCTGTTCATAGTTACCACCCAGGAGACCAAGTGTGGATTAAAGAGTGGAATAATGTACCGTTAGGGCCCAAGTGGAGAGGTCCTTATGTTGTTCTTTTGTCTACCCCTACAGCGATAAAAGTGGCCGAAGTGACTCCGTGGATACATCACTCCAGGGTTAAACCAGCAGCAGTCGATTCTTGGCAAGTTACAGCAGATCCAGAGAATCCCTGCAAGATCCGGTTAAAGCGCACGACTCAGTCGGAGTGACGAGGAAACCTTGTGGATTACAAATTTTATTGTTTCAGAGATTGGTAAGTGAGTGAGAAGGCCATAATAAAGCCTGTCCGCTCACCGACGTGTATATAATAATATAAATAAGTATGTGAGTCCTAGATGCCCAAATAGAGAATATAATTTTTGCCCATATTGGTCTTGTGTGGGGTGGGCAACTTGGGGACAGACAGCAGACAAAGATATGATTGTGACTAAGTTGCCTACCAATCCATACTGTAAGTCTATGGAATGCAATCCAGTCCATATTCTTATAAATAATCCTGACCAATTCTTGGATAGATATGGTAATTTATTCGGGTTTCAAATAAGGGACGGGTTTAGATCCTGGGACAGTATTGTTTATAGGGATAGAGACCGATACGGTAACCTCCCAAACTCATCAGGTATACCATTCCTTTTATGAAGAGATGAGTATAGATAATAAGATCCCCCATAATGCTAAAAACCTGTTCATTGATTTAGCTGAAAGTATTGCCAGTAGTCTTAATGTTACCACATACTGGGTAGTGTTTGCACTCAATTACTCGGTGGTGCTGGTATTTAAGAGGTATCCCTCTACTATAACCTCCAAAATTGTGAAAACCAAAATACAAATAATTAAAATACCGCACTCTCAATATAGTTTCAAAAAATGAAAAAGGTAGAAGTAATATAGTAATGCCAAAAAATATTTTAATAAGATATATATACAATCAAAAATTGATATCTATTCATACAAAAAAAGTTTGATGATCTCAACCAAAATTTGAAAATTCATCTGTTTGCTGCTCCAACCATTATACAAAACAATGTGTACTAGTAGTCAGTCCTACGAAATGTATCAAATTAGAGATTACTTGAATGGAGCAGAACCTACCTCAGAATACATGTATATACCCATGTGCCTTTGCTAATCCAGAATATATCTCAAAATTCATATATATACACAATCACAGCTCTGCATAAAGGACAGACTATACAATCAATCCTTTGAAATTCATAGGGTAAAAGTAACAAGCGCAGAACCTGCCTCTAAACTCATATATGTACACATTTGAGAATCATTCTATAAATCCGATCTCTGTATAGACATCAACCAATAAGTAAATATAGAAATAGTATCAGTTGTCATATCTATAAACGAACAAACAGATAAATGTACTGTTTAAACATAAAGGTCAGTCCTAAATCAATGCCATGGATCAGAGACTTATATCACAACATATAGATCTGTATATAGCTCTGTAACATCACACAGTCCTGATGGATCCAGATCCTTGCAAGGATAAAAAAAGAAAAAGATGAAAAAAATGAAAAAATATATGGAGAAAAAAACCACATTGAAAAAATGAAAATAATGTTTTTTAAAAAAAGAAAGAACGAAAAAATAAGGAAAAAAAAGTCCTATGCAAAGTCACTATACACATGTGTAATATTATTATGGATGGATCTCACCGCTTAATGTGTTAACACTTCCAACTCCCAGTGGTATTGCCGTCACTCCTGCGTTGTAATGAGCTGTCCTGGTAAATACTATTGAAGTGAAGAGTTCTCTGTTTTGGAAGCTGTTACGAATTCCACGTGATGAAGGTGTTTCCTACAGTAAGATAAGTGTCGATCAGCTGGATAAAGTAACCGGTCCACCGATTGAATTCCTCGGGCTGCGCGCTCGGGACAAACCATCCCTTCAATGGCCCTGGTTTCTCTGCTGAGTCAGAGACTTTTAAATGCCGAATCCGGCGGTAAAACACAGCGTCCACTTCCGTGTGGACGTGATGACGTCATCCTAATACAAAACGTCATACAAAATACCAAATAAACTTTATTGACCTTGTAACAACGGTGTAACAAACACCAAATGTAACATGTAAATTATAACACTAATGTCAATTAGGAACGTCATACACAATTCAAAATGGACTTTATTGACCTTGGTGTAAAAAAGACACAATATGTAGTATTTTGATATAACACTGATAGTAAATAGAAAGTATTGTAAATACTAGGTTATTGAGTAATAATACTAGGTTATTGAGTTAAATAATTATTTATTTAAGTTAATTTAAAGATATCTCCACATTTTTATAAAATTTTCCAAAAATATAATTAATAAATAAAAAATTGTTCTGTCATGAATTCGTTTTTGAATATCACCCCTAACACTCTGCTACGTGTGTATAATTTAGCTATGGAATGTTACCAATTCAGTATAATAGTTCCCTGTTGCTTGCAAGAAGTTCCTTTTAGGCATTCTGGTACAAATGGTTAATAGTTGTGTAATATTTTACATTGGAGTTAGTGAGGGTTTCCTCTCTTTACTCAATAACCTAGTATTTACAATACTTTCTATTTACTATCAGTGTTATATCAAAATACTACATATTGTGTCTTTTTTACACCAAGGTCAATAAAGTCCATTTTGAATTGTGTATGACGTTCCTAATTGACATTAGTGTTATAATTTACATGTTACATTTGGTGTTTGTTACACCGTTGTTACAAGGTCAATAAAGTTTATTTGGTATTTTGTATGACGTTTTGTATTAGGATGACGTCATCACGTCCACACGGAAGTGGACGCTGTGTTTTACCGCCGGATTCGGCATTTAAAAGTCTCTGACTCAGCAGAGAAACCAGGGCCATTGAAGGGATGGTTTGTCCCGAGCGCGCAGCCCGAGGAATTCAATCAGTGGACCGGTTACTTTATCCAGCTGATCGACACTTATCTTACTGTAGGAAACACCTTCATCACGTGGAATTCGTAACAGCTTCCAAAACAGAGAACTCTTCACTTCAATAGTATTTACCAGGACAGCTCATTACAACGCAGGAGTGACGGCAATACCACTGGGAGTTGGAAGTGTTAACACATTAAGCGGTGAGATCCATCCATAATAATATTACACATGTGTATAGTGACTTTGCATAGGACTTTTTTTTCCTTATTTTTTCGTTCTTTCTTTTTTTAAAAAACATTATTTTCATTTTTTCAATGTGGTTTTTTTCTCCATATATTTTTTCATTTTTTTCATCTTTTTCTTTTTTTATCCTTGCAAGGATCTGGATCCATCAGGACTGTGTGATGTTACAGAGCTATATACAGATCTATATGTTGTGATATAAGTCTCTGATCCATGGCATTGATTTAGGACTGACCTTTATGTTTAAACAGTACATTTATCTGTTTGTTCGCTTATAGATATGACAACTGACACTATTTCTATATTTACTTATTGGTTGATGTCTATACAGAGATCGGATTTATAGAATGATTCTCAAATGTGTACATATATGAGTTTAGAGGCAGGTTCTGCGCTTGTTACTTTTACCCTATGAATTTCAAAGGATTGATTGTATAGTCTGTCCTTTATGCAGAGCTGTGATTGTGTATATATATGAATTTTGAGATATATTCTGGATTAGCAAAGGCACATGGGTATATACATGTATTCTGAGGTAGGTTCTGCTCCATTCAAGTAATCTCTAATTTGATACATTTCGTAGGACTGACTACTAGTACACATTGTTTTGTATAATGGTTGGAGCAGCAAACAGATGAATTTTCAAATTTTGGTTGAGATCATCAAACTTTTTTTGTATGAATAGATATCAATTTTTGATTGTATATATATCTTATTAAATTATTTTTTGGCATTACTATATTACTTCTACCTTTTTCATTTTTTGAAACTATATTGAGAGTGCGGTATTTTAATTATTTGTATTTTGGTCTTAATGTTACCAACTGCTATGTGTGTGGAAGTACTAACATGGGAGACCAATGGCCTTGGGAAGCAAAGGAGGTAATGTCCGGTTCTGAGGCAATTGACCAATTAATATCTTCACAAGCCGATTATCAGATGAGTGTTAGAGGTAAATCTGAGTGGAGATTAAAGACCTCCATCATAGGTTATGTTTGCATAGCAAGGAAAGGAATGATGTATAATACTTCTGTAGGAGAATTAACTTGTCTAGGGCAAAAAGCTTATGATGATGATACAAAAAATACAACTTGGTGGTCGGCTTCAAATGTCTCAGAACCATCTAACCCGTTTGCTAGATATGCCAATTTAAAGGATGTATGGTTTGATTTATCCATCACATCTAGTTGGAGAGCCCCAGCAAATTTGTACTGGATCTGTGGTAAGAAGGCCTATTCGGAGTTGCCACAGGACTGGGAAGGGGCATGTGTGTTGGGTATGCTCAAACCATCCTTCTTCTTGTTACCTATTGAAACAGGTGAGACTTTGGAAGTTAAAGTGTATGATGTGAATCATAGGAAGAAAAGGGGACCCATAGAGATAGGCGCCTGGGAAGATAATGAATGGCCTCCCCAGCGAATTATAGATTATTATGGGCCAGCCACATGGGCAGAGGATGGTACCTTTGGATATAGAACCCCAATTTATATGCTCAACCGTATTATAAGATTACAGGCGGTGGTTGAGATTATTACTAATGAGACCTCACAAGCGCTCAATCTTCTAGCGAAGCATAATACCAAAATGAGAACAGCAGTGTACCAAAATAGATTAGCCTTGGATTACCTATTGGCAGTAGAGGGAGGTGTATGTGGGAAGTTTAACCTGAGCAATTGCTGTCTTCAAATAGATGATGAAGGGCAAGCAATAGCTGAGCTTACTAGCCATATGGTTAAACTAGCGCATGTGCCTACTCAGGTAAGGAAAGGGTACAATCCAAGTAGCTGGTTTGGTAGCTGGTATGAGCAGTTTGGAGGGCTTAAGGCATTGGTAGGCGGAGTCCTACTGATTTTAATGTTGTGTCTACTCCTACCATGTCTTATCCCCTTAGTAGTTAGGTCTGTGCAAAGCCTGATAGAAAATATAGCAGAAAGGAAGGCTGCAGCACAGATAATGGCCATATATAAATATGAGGCTCTAGATCAGGGAGGACCAATGCAGGAAGAGGAGTGTTGAGGGATTCACATCATAGGAAAAGTCTGGTCTGGTTCATGGTAACCTGAGGTGTATGCAAACCAAGGTTAAGTGATGCCTCAAGTAATTGTGAAATATTAAGAGGCATCAAAGGGGGGAATGTGGTGGAATCTCGGTAAAAATAAATTTAGTAGGCCGAGATTACCACGTGGCATGTGTACGTGCATATGCTGACGTATCGATCAGTTAGTTGCACGTGGCAAAGATACGATCAGTAGTGTACGGAGCATGTGCGAGAATACAGGATGTAGTAATCCCCTCCTCCATTGTGCTGGACAGGCCATGCGGTCAAACTGGAAGTTAATTCTTATTTGTATTGATTGTTCAAGAGAATGTCCCGGTGGAGCTTAATATGGGAGGAGTTATATGCCTATATAAGGAGCCTGTACTATTGTCCGGGGCTCAGAACTTGCTGTATTTTGGTGACATTAGTCCCTCTGAGTCCCGATCGGTGAACCGAATAAAGAATCTCTTCCTTCCTGAAGAAACCTGTGTCCATCTCTCTGTGCTTGGCTTCCGTCAGTTTCTCCGGTATCAGTGCCCAACAGGGGATTTAAACTCTGGACTCTTTCTGCCTTAGTCCTGCTGTCTTGCTGTGATGGGATTTCAGCTAAGCCCAAAATTTAGTAGGCCTAAAATCTCCATGTGGCATATACAAGTATCTGTTGTATCTGTTAGTTAGTTACATGTAGCTAAGATACTGCCATCAATGTACTGAGCTTATGCAAGAACTGAAACCTCATTCCATTCTCCTAAAGGGCCATGTTGCCTGTCCATATAAGGTAATCCTGTGTATCCTGTTTGCTGATTGGTGTAAGGGTACAGATGGGGGATGCATAGCCTATAAAAAGCCATGTGCTCAGTGCTCAGTCCTTTTGAACAGGAGTTCAGCTGAGACCCGATCGGTGATAATAAAGACCTTTATTTCCTGAAAAGACCTGTGTCCGGACTCTCTGTGCGTGGCTTCTTCAGTGTTACCTGGTAACATATCTGGGGCAATTGGTCAGGAAACCAGTGCAGAGACCCTGCAACGGTAAATATTTTTACCCACCTCTCCACGGCAACACCCTTGGACCGATACTGCGTAGACCTCCTTTCGTCTCTGCGCCACTGGCCTTTTGTCCAGGAGACCATTGGCTTCTGCGCAACGGGCATCGGTGTGTCCCGTCGCTGAATTTCGAACCCCAGGTCCAGGAACTTCAAGTAACCCATTAGGGGAAGAATCTGTATGTGACTGACCTTTCCCAAATTGGAAAGAAGAGGCGGCTGATCCCCGCCTTAAGCTAAACGCTCTGTAGTTAGCCTGTTTAGCATACGGTCTGTTTGTCCGGCTGAATTCTGATGTATATATGTTCAGTCGGATTCCGGTTTCTGGACTAGCTGAACTCTGTTGTAAATTCCATTCACTAGATCGTGGATTCTGGAGCGAGTAGACTAGCCGAATTCTGTTGTAAATTCCGTTCGCTAGATCTCGAAGTATGTTCTGATTCTTGTTTTTGGACTAGTTGAATTCTGTTGTAAATTCCGTTCACTAGATCACAGATTCTGGAGTGAGTAGACTAGTTGAATTCTGCTGTAAATTTAGTTAACTAGATCTCGAAGTGTGGAGCTATTTGGTTAACTGAACTCTAGTATAAGCTCTTTTCAGTTTAGAATACTATTTAATTAAACTCTGATGTATATATATTGTTTAGCTAGATTCTGGTGTTAATATTGTATAGCTAAGCTCTGGTCTGTAATATGTATGTCTTGCTAAAGTTTGAGCTATGCTCTTTAGCGGACTTGTAAAGTGTAGATAGTGTTTAATTACACACAACACCATAACCACTGACACCATAACCACTGATACCACAACTACTGACACCACAACTACTGACATTATAATCACCGACTGACATAACAATGACACCATAATCACTAAAAATGCCATAACCACTTACCTACCATAACCACTTACCTACCATAACCACTTATAATACCATAACCACTTACAATACTATAATCACTGACATACCATAATAACTGACCAACCATAATCACTGACAATACCATAGCCACTTACCTACCATAACCACTTACAATGACAATAACGACTGACATTACTATAACCACTGACTGACTATTGATACGGGGTTGTAGAAATATTAGGCAATCGGGTGGTTTAGATGTTGATTAACATGATTATACACCCTGTTCCAAATTATTATGCAAATTCTATTTTAGTGTCACAAAGATTAAATATTTTGTTTTTCAGTTTAACTCATGGATGGCATTGTGTCTCAGGGCTCTTTTGATCACTGAAAACAATCTCGGACACCTGTGATAATTAGATTGCCAGGTGAGCCCGATTTAAGGAAAAACTACTAAAGGAGGGTGTTCCACATTATTAAGCAGAGCACCATTTTCATGCAAAATGTGGAAGAAAAAGTATCTCTCTGCTGCCAAAAAAAGTGAAATAGTTCAATGCCTTGGACGAGGTATGAAAACATTAGATATTTCACGAAAACTTAAGCGTGATCATTGCACTATTAAGAGATTTGTGGCTGATTCAGAGCACAGACGGGTTTGTGCAGATAAAGGCACATTGAGGAAGATTTCTGCCAGATTCATGCATCGGATCAAGAGAGCAGCTGCTAAAATACCATTACATAGCAGCAAACAGATATTTGAAGCTGCTGGTGCCTCTGGAGTCCCACGAACATCAAGATGTAGAGTCCTCCAGAGTCTTGCAACTGTACATAAACCTTCTATTCGGCCGAAAACTGCCATTTTACTCACCGTAAATTCCTTTTTCCTTAATATGGTGGCAGTACAATAGGGATGTACTCTTCCCATAGGCAAGCATCTGAAAGAAATCATCAATTAACATAAAAAGTTCCTCCCCTTACCAGGTATAAGAGATCCTGCAGCCTTAGGACCTCAGTACGTGTCAAGAAAACCACAGCGGAACCACAAAAACCTCAAAAAAACTTTTTATGAATTAGATAAAGGGAGGGTGTGCTGTACTGCCACCATATTAAGGAAAAAGGAATTTACGGAGAGTAAAATTGCAGTTTTTCCTGGCATATGGTGGCAGTACAATAGGGATAAATCGAGATCCCAAGTAAGGGCGGGAATTAGGCCAAAACAGCTTGTAACACTTGTGCCCGAAATCAGCGTCAGAGGCAGAGAATACGTCTAGTCTGTAATGCTTCACAAAGGTGCTGAAAGAAGACCAGGTAGCTGCTTTACATATCTCTTCCGGAGATGCACATGCTTTTTCGGCGCAAGACGTAGCCATGGCTCTAGTGGAATGTGCTTTCAAGGAAGTAGGCATAGCAAGGTTCGATGAAGAATAAGCCAACTTTATAACCTCTACCAGCCATCTTGCCAACATGGCTTTGGACGCTACTGGACCTTTGAACTTTCCAAAGAAATTCACGAAAAAATGATCCGTTTTTCTATATGTAGAGGAACGTTCTAAGTAGATTTTAAGCGACCTCCCTACATCCAGTAGGTTCCAATCAAATTCCCAATCCGGCTCAGCTGGACTAATGAAGGAAGGCAGACAAATAGGTTGGTTGATAACTTTGGAGGAGATGACTTTCGGAAGAAATGAAGGCTTAGGGAACATAACCACTTTACCTGGATAAAACTTAGTAAAGTCAGGCGAAGAGGACAGCACCTGCAGTTCCCCAGTTCTCTTAGCTGAAGTAATTGCTACTATAAACATGGATTTTAGGGACACATTCTTCAAAGAGGCGTTTTCTAGCGGCTCAAAAGGTTGAGAACAAAGAAATTTCAAAACTAAGGACAAATCCCAAGAGGGAAACCAGACTTTTATAGGAGGCCTTAAAATCCTCACTGCTTTAAAAAATCTCCTGAGAGGATTAGAAGCCCAATTCTTTACCAAAAAATTACTCAGAGCAGAAACTTGGACCTTGAGGGTAGACCGACTAAAACCCTGTTCAAGACCATCTTGCAAAAAATTAAGGATTGTGTCAGCAGCCGGATGGGATCTAATGCAATCTTTAGTAATGCACCAGTGAAGAAATCTTGTCCAAATCTTCAAGTATATAGAAGAGGTAGAGCTCTTAGTGGAGTTTAAAAGCAATTGAAACCTCTCTTTCCTAATACCCTTATGATGCAGAATCAGCCTTGCAGCAGCCAAGCTGTCAGTTTGAACATCTCCAATACTTCCACTGGGACATCCGCGTTTTCCAGAAGATTCGGCGTAACCGGAAGAGTCCAGTACTTTAAAGTCATATTCCTCAAACCCGAGAACCAGCTGCGATTTGGCCAGAATGGCAGTATGGCCAGGAGAGGTGCCTGATCCGATGACACTTTGTGTAGAATTCTCGGTATTAAGCTTACCGGGGGAAAAATGTAAGCAAGGGGAAATTCCCACCGGATTGAAAGACCGTCTATTACCAGAGGCCTGTCTACCCTGAAAAGGGAGGCAAACGATCTTACTTTTGCATTGGATCTTCTTGCTATAAGGTCTATAACTGGAAGGCCGAATCTCCCCACCAGCTGAGCAAAGACTACTTGATTGAGCGACCACTCGTTCTGGGACCATTTTGATCTGCTCAAATCGTCTGCAACAATGTTGTCTACCCCCCGAATGTGAACGGCTGAAATGTCTTCCAGATGGTACTGAGCCCAGAACATAATTCGAGAGCAAAGAAGATACAATTTCTTTACTTTTGTACCGCCTTGTTTGTTCAGGTAAGACACAGTAGTCCGAAAATGAAAACTTCGAACTGTTGAAGGGCGTAGAAGACTGCTAGCATTTCTCTGAAATTTGACGATTCCTTTGTTTCGTCTTTTGACCAAACACCCTGTCTTAAGTGATAACCTAGGTGAGCTCCCCAACCTGTTTTTGATGCATCTGTTGAAATTACTACCCAGGGTTTTAGGTGAAAGGACCGGCCTTTTGTAAGGAATTTTTCCTGCAGCCACCAAGAGATTCTTTCTTTTGTATGATTTGATATACACATGATTGCATCCAAGTCTTCTTCCTTTTTCGACCACTGCGTAAGTATTTCCCATTGCAAGGGCCTTGATTCCACTCTGGCCCATTTTACTGCTGTAATCATAGAGGTCAGATGACCCACAACCTGCATGGCTTTTCTTACGAAACATTCTGATACCTGAAGAAGTTTTGTTATCAACCTCTTTATCTTTGTCTTCTTCTTGCTTGAAAGATGAATTGACAGGGTATCTGACTTGATCAAAAACCCTAAAAATAGGATGGACTTTGAAGGGGTAAGATGTGACTTTTCTAGATTTATAATCCACCCATGTTCTTCAAGGGTTTTTAGAGTGTAGGCCCCATCTGAATTCAGCGTGGTTCTTGTATCTGCTTTTATCCACCAGTCGTCCAAATAGGGTACGATTGTGATACCTTGTAGCCCTAAAAGTGCAGTGATTGGCGTGAGGATCTTTGTAAAAATCCTGGGTGCTGAGGCTAGCCCGAACGGGAGAGCCCTGAACTGGAAATGATGGATACTCTTTCCTTTCTTTATAGCAAACCTGAGGTATCTTCTTGAGCTTACATCCATAGGAACATGCAGATAGGCATCCTTTAGATCCAAGGTGGCCATACAGTCTCCTCTTCGAAGGATATGAGTGACAGACTCTATTGTTTCCATTCAGAAATGTTGATAAGAAACGAGTTTGTTTAGGGATTTTAGATCTAAAATTGGGCGAAAAGACATGTCTGGTTTTGGAACAAGGAACAAGCGGGAGTATACCCCTTGATAAACTTGAGAATTTGGAACCCTTTCTATAACACCTTTTCTTAAAAGGGAAACAGTGGCGGTAAAAAGGGCTTGGTTTTTTAATTTTGACTGGTAGGAGGAGACAAGGAATTTCGACTTTGGAGAATCCAAGAATTCTATTCGGTAACCATTTTGGATTATATGCAAAACCCATGGATTTGTAGATGTTTCTCTCCATTTGTGAACAAAACTCTGTAACCTTCCTCCTACTCTGATGGCGTCAGAAACGTTTGTCTTTTTGAGTGTCAAACTTCTGATATCTCTTTTGTTGACGAAAACCCCTCCGGTGCCTGAATTGGAAATTTCTGTACCTGGGCTTCCAGGAATACTTTCTGTCTTGGGGCAAGGCCTTCTTAGTTTCTGACATTTGTCGTACCAATTCTTCTAGGGGAGACCCAAACAACCTTTTCTTCTCCAAGGGAAGTTCACATAATGCAGCTTTTGAAGCAGTGTCTGCTGCCCAGGCCTTAAGCCACAGTGCCCTTCGGGTTACAGATGACAAACCCATGATACAAGCTGATAGTTTAATCACCTCCGCAACAATATCCATAAGATATTCATTTGACAACCTCAAATTTTGGAATAGGAGGGACAGGCCTTTGTCCTGGGTATCACCCAGACCTTCTTCCAAGGTATTCAACCAAAGATTCTGAGCTCTTGCCACCGAAGCCCCGGCTAATGCAGCTTTTGCCTGAAAACCTGCTGCCTGATAAGCCCGTCTGCTGGAAGTTTCAGCTCTCTTATCCATGGGGTCTTTCAGACCCGAAATCTCCCCAAAAGGTAAAGTAGTTTTTTTTTAGACAATAGCGCAATTTGTACATCAACTACTGGTAAATACTCCCATTTATCATCCTCCTGTATTTTAACAATACTTTTAAAATGACTGGAAATAAAGGCCCTTTTCTCTGGGTTATTCCATTCCCTGAAAATTAAATCCAGCATCTTTTGTTGGATTGGAAAAAATGTACTCCTGGTTTTATCAGCTGTCTCAAAAGCAAGGACCATAGTAACCTCTTTAATAAATTTCCTCAGCTCGTCACGAGGAAACCCCACTTCATTATCAGAAGATTCGCTAGAGGATTCTGAATCTAAAAAGGAACATTCCCCAGAAGAGAGTTCTGAACCAGATGGTGTCCTCTTCCTTTTAGCTCTCTGCTTATTAGTTATAACAGGAGACATCTGAGCTGTTTCTTTAAAAGACTCAAAGGTCTGGGCTAGATTATCCTGAAACCAAGACAAAAAAGACTTAATTTCTTGTTGCTTGGATTTTTCTAGCGATAATGAGGAGCAATTGTTACAGATTTTCCTTTTGAACCCATCTGGCAAAGGAGTGGAGCATTCACTACTGTTTTTTTAGAAACAGGAGTAGGAACCTTGTCTTTATCCATATTGTCCGTAGAAACAGGGCTAGACATATCTGTAATACACAAATTTTAAACAATATTTGAATTTTGACTTTAATCATTCTATCTAAAAAGTTTTAAAGAATAGAAGCCATCAGGATCCTACCTCTAAAACCTCTGACCCGTATGGGGGGGGGGGGGGGGGGCTGGTGACATGGGAGATCTTCAATGCCAAGCATCCATGCTGACAGACAGATCTGCACAGCATTATAGGCAGCTTATTTCAAATTTGGCGCCATTTTTGGGGAGCTCAGACCGCACCTGTGCGATAGCGCGGTCGGAACTCCGGTGGAACGCAAAACCACCCGGGCGTGCGTTCCACCGCTGTGCACATGCTCCTCCGCCTCCTTACTTAGCCGGTGACCTCACACAGCATAAAAGCAGGCTTTCATACCTGCCTCCGTAACTGCAGTATGTCCAATTGCCGTTCAGCGCTCCACCCGGGAGGCTATCAGGCCGGATCCCCCTGGCAGCAACCCATGTGCCTCACCACTGCTCTCCATCTTCAAGATGCCGACCGTTCCTGTTGGAACAAGAAAGAGAACTGAGGTCCTAAGGCTGCAGGGTCTCTTATACCTGGTAGGGGGAGGAACGTTTTATGTTAATTGATGATTTCTTTCAGATGCTTGCCTATGGGAAGAGTACATCCCTATTGTACTGCCACCATATGCCAGGAAAAAATACATGAAGACTAATTTTCAAACAGTCCTGTTCACTGATGAGTGCCATGCAACCCTTTATGGTCCAGATGGATGGAGTAGGGGATAGTTGGTGGACGGCCACCCTGTTCCAACAAGGCTGCGACGTCAGAATACCTCTGCATCAATGGCTGCTATAGGGATAAAAGGAGAGAAAGTCATGATGTGGCCTCCATCCTCCCCTGACCTCAATCCTATTGAGAACCTTTGGAGCATCCTCAAGCAAAAGATCAATGTGGGTGGGAGGCAGTTTACATCCAAACAGCAGCTCTGGGAGGCTATTCTAACATCTTGCAAATAAATTCAAGCAGAAACTGTCCAAAAACTCACAAGTTCAATGGATGCAAGACTTGTGAAGCTGCTATCAAATAAGGGGTCCAATGTTAAAATGTTATGTGACCTGTTAAAATGTTTAAAAAGTTAAAATGTTATAAGTTTGATTGAAATAGCTTTTGATTTCAGTAAATATGCTGCAAACACAACAGATGACAATTTTCAGTTCTTTACAACCTATAAAGTGTTTTGAAACTTACTGTGTGTAACAATTTGGAACAGTGCATTGTAAGTTTTTTATGTTTAAAAAAAATACTGTTGTCATTAGGAGGTTTGTTCAATAAAATGTGAATTGTACTCTATATAATTTGCATAATAATTTGGAACATGGTGTAGATAATTGTATAGCTTTTGGTGGGTTTTGACTTTGTTCTGTATGTGTGAGACGTCATTAATGTTGTGAAACGTGTGAGGATCCTGTGTGTGTGTGTACGTGTGTGTTCTGGCTTGGTAACTGCGCCACGTGGTGTTATTGATAAGGAAATTTGTGTGTCAATTGTAACTGTGTTTGTATATTTATACTGCTTGGAATCAGACTCTCCATTGAAATCATGAGTGCGTCTGATTCACAAATTGTTGGTCCTTTGTCTTGTATGTAGAGTTGAGCAAACCTGGACTGTAAAGTTCGGGTTCGTACCGAACATTAAGTTTTTTGGACCTGAACACGGACATATCACTGTATGTTCGGGTTGGAGTTTGGTGATTTAATGGAGCGTTTTCAAAGGCTGCAGGGCAGCCAATCAACAAGCGTTTGACTTGTGTGCCCTTAGAAGCCATCACAGCCATGCCTACTAATGGCATGGCTGTGATTGGCCAGTGCAGCATGTGACCCAGCCTCTATATATAAGCTCGAGTCGCGTAGCGCCGCACGCACATGAGGTCTTATTAGTGTAGGGAGAGGATGCCGCCGCTGATAGGTACAGCTTAGGAAAGAATTCTGCAAACTAGTACATTAGTGGGGTGCACTTCATATCTGAGAGCCAAATAGAAGCGTCTAATAGTGTGCTTACAGCGCACTTTTAAAAATTAATATTTTCTGGGTGCTTATCTGCTAAATAGTAAATTTTGGGCTTGCTCTTCATATCTGAGAGTCAAATCGAAGCATCTAATAGTGTGCTTGTGATGGTAGTAAACTGTATCACAGTCCTGTATTCCCTTTTTCCAAATAGCAGAATAATAACAGTAATCCACAGGAATAAATATCGCTGGTATCGCAAATAATCCACACATGAGCCAAAGCTTAATGCTGGAACAGGACTGATTTACTGGAAGCAAAAGGCATTCAATTTATACAATAACAGACTCCTCCTCTGCGCCAGGCTAGATATTTTTTTTTTTTTTTAAATCTTTATTTTATTTGTGCTCAGAGTAACATCCAGCATGCAGAGCCACAACAGCCACTGCAGGTATAATCAAAGCATTTCAGATTGCAGCAGATTAGACAGCACATTTTTGTAAATAGAATTAACAGCCTGAGACTTCTGTAGTTAGTAGCTGTCAGGATCGGGACAGGGATCCAACACGCAGAGTACAGACAGTAGAAAGGTACGTATACCGGACCTTAGAATGGCCGGACTAACGTACGGAGATAGAGAGAATGGTCAAAGGCAAGCCGAGGTCGAGGAAACGAGAAGACAGGTAAGCGAGGAACAAGCCGAGTCAAAGGGTAACAGAGATAAGCAGAGTAATACAAACAAGCCGGGTCGGAACCAAAAGGATAACTGGAATACAAGAGCGCTGGGTGACTAGACAGGCTAGAACCACGACAGGGCAATGAGCAAATGGAAGAAGCACTGTTAAATACCCTGGCTCAGGAGAGTAGACACGCCTCCGACGAATCCTGATTAGTTTCCAGACAATTGAGTGACAGGTTGGTCCGGGTTGGCGTCATGACGTCGACTGCTGGGCGTCGTGTTACAAAAGGAAGTGGATGCCTCGCGGCCGGCGTGTAAATGACCGGAAGGACTGCGAGGGACGGAGGAAACAGCCCTTCTGGACGGATAAACTTCTAAGTATCTACCTCTCTCAGAGGTAGAGACTTCAGGTACCCTGACAGTACCCCCCCTCTCAGATACGCCCACCGGGCGGAAGGAACCGGGACGAGATGGGAAGCGGGAGTGAAACGCCCTGCGGAGGCGAGGAGCATGAACATCCTCTTGAGGTACCCAACTCCTCTCCTCAGGACCATATCCTTTCCAGTCGACCAGATATTGTACTCTCCCCCGGGAGATTCGAGAATCGATGATAGAGTTGACCTCATACTCCTCCTGACCCTCCACCTGAACAGAGCGAGGAGAGGATACCGTGGAGGAAAATCTGTTGCAGACTAGCGGTTTCAGCAATGAAACATGAAAGGAGTTAGGAATGCGTAAGGCAGATGGGAGAGCTAGACGATACGCAACTGGGTTAATTTGAGTCAGAACCCTGTAAGGTCCAATATAACGAGGAGCGAACTTCATGGAAGGCACTTTTAAACGAATGTTTCTAGTACTCAACCATACTCTATCGCCTGGAACAAAAACCGGAGCCGACCTTCTACGTTTATCAGCGTGTTTCTTAACCAGCATAGAATTGTGCAGAAGAATTTGTCGAGTCTGATCCCACAACTTCCTCAAATTGGCAACTTGAACATCAACTGACGGTACCCCTTGGGAAGGAGAAACCGAGGGAAGAATGGATGGATGAAAGCCATAATTCATGAAGAAGGGGCTTGAATGAGTAGAATCACAAACGAGATTGTTGTGCGCGAACTCCGCCCAAGGAATCAAACCGACCCAATCGTCCTGGTGTTCGGAAACAAAACAACGTAAATATTGTTCAATCTTTTGGTTGGTGCGTTCAGCAGCTCCGTTAGACTGAGGATGATAGGCGGAAGAGAAATTCAATTTGATACCCAGTTGAGAGCAGAAGGATCTCCAAAAACGAGAAACAAATTGGGAACCTCTGTCAGATACAATTTGGGAGGGTATCCCATGTAAACGAAAAATCTCCCTTGCGAATATCTCTGCCAACTCGGGAGAAGACGGAAGTTTAGGCAGAGGAACGAAGTGAGCCATCTTGGTGAATCTGTCAACCACGGTGAGGATAACAGTCTGTTTTTTAGATATAGGTAAATCGACAATAAAGTCCATAGCCAAACAGGACCACGGCTTTTCTGGAACCTCTAAGGGATGCAGAAATCCACATGGAAGCGTATGAGGTTGCTTGGTCTTAGTACAAACCTCACACGCACCGATGAAATCTTTGATGTCCCTACGTAAAGCAGGCCACCAGAAGTCTTTAGAGATCAAAGCGCACGTCTTGCAAATGCCAGGATGTCCAGCCACCTTGCTGTTGTGGAAACATTGTAACAGTTCCAGTTGAAGAGCAGGAGGAACGAAATGTCGACCCCCGGGAGTCTGTTTAGGGGCTAGATGTTGCAGCTTTAAGATCTCGGCAAGTAACGGAGAGTGAATCCTGAGATTCGTGTTAGCGATAATATTGCATTTCGGAACTATAGAGGAAAGAACAGGTTCAGATATAGTAGAAGGTTCATATTGGCGAGACAAAGCATCGGCTTTAGTTTTCTTAGAACCAGGTCTATAAGTAAGCACATAATTGAAGTGGGTCAGGAATAAGGACCAACGAGCTTGTCTGGCGGACAGTCGCTTAGCCTCCCCAATATAGGACAAGTTCTTGTGATCCGTTAAAATGGTAACAGGATGTAAGGTCCCCTCCAATAAATGTCTCCACTCCTTTAAAGCCATAATGACCGCTAATAATTCCCTGTCACCGATGTCATATCTGCTCTCAGGGCCAGACAGTTTCTTGGAAAAAAAACCACAAGGGTGTAGTGGTTTGTCCACCCCTAACCTTTGTGACAGAATAGCACCTACGCCTGTCTCAGAGGCATCGTCCTCGAGTAGGAACGGCAGAGTCGTATCAGGATGGACTAAAATTGGAGCAGAGGCAAAAAGTTCCTTGAGAGTCTTGAAAGCAACGAGAGCTTCAGTAGACCAAGTCTTAGTGTCAGCCCCCTGTCTGGTCATATTGGTAATAGGCGCAATAATAGAAGAGTATCCCTTAATGAAGCGCCTATAATAATTGGAGAAACCAATAAACCTCTGAATAGCCTTGAGTCCCTTAGGCAATGGCCAATCTAAAATAGACTGGAGTTTGTCGGGATCCATCTTAAAGCATTCCCCAGAAATCACGTAACCAAGAAAGTCTATCTGAGACTGGTCAAAACTACATTTCTCCAATTTGCAGTATAACCCATGTTGAAGAAGTTTGTGTAATACCTTTCTGACTTGTCTGTGGTGGGTCTCAATCTCTCTAGAGTGTATAAGTATGTCGTCCAGGTACACAATAACACAATCATGTTGAAATTCCCTGAGAACTTCATTAATCAAATCCTGAAATACTGCCGGTGCGTTACAAAGACCAAAAGGCCAAAGACCAAAGATCATAATGCCCATAACGGGTATTGAATGCTGTCATCCACTCGTGTCCTTGCTGGATTCTCACCAAGTTATATGCCCCTCTGAGATCCAACTTGGTGAAAATTTTAGAGCCCTTTAGGCGATCAAACAGCTCGGTAATCAAGGGGATCGGATAGGCATTTCTGATGGTTATTTTATTCAAACCTCAGTAATCAATGCAAGGTCTTAGGGAACCATCCTTCTTTTTAACAAACAAAAAAAACAGCCCCGGCAGGAGAAGAAGATCTCCTAATGAATCCTTTGTCTAGATTCTCCCGAATATATTCCTCTAGAACTGAATTCTCTTTGGTGGATAGAGGATATACATTGCCCCTCGGAGGCATGGTACCAGGTAGTAGATTAATTTTACAATCAAAAGTCCTGTGTGGAGGTAGAGTATCAGCATTCCTTTTGTCGAATACTGCTTTTAAATCCAGGTACAGAGGCGGTATCTGTATATCTGTAGACTGGGTAGAACTACCTGGTGTGTTAATTACACCCAATGGAGAAACCCTCCGTAAACACCTCTCCTGGCAACCCTGGCCCCATGAGAGTATCTCCCCTAACTCCCAATCAATAATAGGGTTATGTCTCTTTAACCATGGGTAACCCAGGACTATGGGAACAGAAGGGGACGAAATAAGCATAAGCGATAAGTTTTCTTTGTGTAAGATACCAACAGTTAAGTTAACGGGTATGGTTTCACGAAAGATAACAGGCTCAAGTAAAGGTCTACCATCTATGGCCTCAACGGCCAAGGGTGTATCCCTTAACTGGGATGGGATAGTGTGTTTAGTAGCAAAGGCCTGGTCGATAAAATTCTCAGCAGCTCCGGAATCTATCAAAGCCATGGTCTTTAGTACTCCCTTCTCCCAAGTTAAAGAAACTGGTAGCAGAAGCCTGTGATCTTTATAATTATGAGTAGAGGACAAAATAGAAACACCCAAGGCCTGTCCTCTAGAGAAACTTAGGTGCGGGCGTTTCCCGAGCGATTAGGACAATTCAGGCGTAAGTGACCTCTGACTCCACAATACATACACAATCCCTCCCTTCTCCTGTACTGTCTCTCCTCTTCTGTTCTGAGAGGCGAGTATTGCCTATCTGCATAGGTTCAGGAAACAGTGAGGTAGTGGAATCAGGACTTTGAAATGCGGGAGCTAATTTAAAGGAAGGTCTAAAGTTCCTCTCTCGAGTGTTCTGTCTCTCTCTTAAACGCTCATCAATACGAGAAATGAACGAAATTAAATCCTCCAAATTTTCAGGAAGCTCTCTAGTAGCAACCTCGTCAAGGATTACATCTGATAGCCCGTTCAAAAATACATCTATATAAGCCTGCTCATTCCACTTAACTTCTGCCGCCAAAGACCTGAACTCTAGTGGATAATCCACAAGTGTTCGGTTCTCTTGTCTCAGGCGCAAAAGTAATCTAGCTGCATTGACCTTTCTACCAGGAGGGTCAAAAGTTCTTCTAAAGGCAGCTACAAAGGCATTATAATTATATACTAACGGGTTATCATTCTCCCATAATGGGTTGGCCCATCTCAGAGCTCTCTCAATGAGTAAGGTGATAATAAATCCAACCTTCGCCCTATCTGTAGGATAGGGGCGAGGTTGTAATTCAAAGTGGATACTGATCTGGTTTAAAAAACCACGACACTTCTCAGGTGAACCACCATAACGTACTGGTGGAGTAATACGGGAAGAGGCACCTACAGTGGCTACCTCTAGGCCTGAACTCACAGGGGAAATAGAAGTAGTACGCTTCTCCTCTGGTGGGTTATTAGCACGAGATAATAACGCCTGTAGTGCTAGGACCATCTGATCCATTCTGTGTTCCATGGCTTCAAACCTAGGATCGGAAGGACCAAGCTGACTGTTTGTACTTGCAGGATCCATTGGCCCTGTTGTAATGTCAGGATCGGGACAGGGATCCAACACGCAGAGTACAGACAGTAGAAAGGTACGTATACCGGACCTTAGAATGGCCGGACTAACGTACGGAGATAGAGAGAATGGTCAAAGGCAAGCCGAGGTCGAGGGAACGAGAAGACAGGTAAGCGAGGAACAAGCCGAGTCAAAGGGTAACAGAGATAAGCAGAGTAATACAAACAAGCCGGGTCGGAACCAAAAGGATAACTGGAATACAAGAGCGCTGGGTGACTAGACAGGCTAGAACCACGACAGGGCAATGAGCAAATGGAAGAAGCACTGTTAAATACCCTGGCTCAGGAGAGTAGACACGCCTCCGACGAGTCCTGATTAGTTTCCAGACAATTGAGTGACAGGTCGGTCCGGGTTGGCGTCATGACGTCGACTGCTGGGCGTCGTGTTACAAAAGGAAGTGGATCCCTCGCGGCCGGCGTGTAAATGACCGGAAGGACCGCGAGGGACGGAGGAAACAGCCCTTCTGGACGAATAAACTTCTAAGTCTCTACCTCTCTCAGAGGTAGAGACTTCAGGTACCCTGACAGTAGCATACAGGCTAAAACATAACAGGCTATAAGACATCCATATTAAGTAGTTAACATGCTAGGACATGAGGTTAACAAGCTATGGAACATCGATAGAGTATGGTATGTAGAATATGCGCCACAACAGGTACCATGTTATTAACAAGCTAAGAGGCATCAGTGGATTATAGCAAATAATGTATATGCTAGGCTAGATATGCATACGATTCAGTATCATGCTTCAGGCTAAATCAGAGTACGGTATACACTATGTTGCTTGATCTGCGCCTAGAGGGCCTACCCGGACGTGAAACAGGTTATATTATTCAGGATACTGGGAAAAGGAACCTCAGGCAGGCTTATAGATTACCCTTAAGCTGTGAGTTAGGTATGCTAAACGACCAGTAGCATGCACACTGTCTCAGACAGAGTGCTGCAGAATCCATCCAGTCCACGATACCACCAGGAGGGGCACAGCACAGGTAGTGAGTCCGAGGCTGGGACCAGCTATGCCCGATGGGCGGCATATGTGCCAGGCTAGATAATTGAGTTTCAGCAACATACTAAACTCAATTATCTGCTCGTCAGAAACATTACAATTTTCAAAATTTTTAGAAAAATACTTTCTGAATAACATAGAAATATATAAACCACATCCCTGGGTAGCTGAGAATACTGGGAGTCATATATCCAAATTTCACGAAAATCCGTTCGGTAGTTTCTGGGTCGCATCGTGTGGAAGTTTGACCGGCTCGCCATGTGGTGGTATGTGATTTAGAGTTCCCTGAAATCAGTAGCAAGAGCCGTTCGCGCATAATTACATGAAAACTACCATAGGTATGTTGCAGCTGGTTACATGAGAATGTTCCCCTCATTTGGTAAATTAAAACTCCCGAATGCCGGTTTGATACTTTGAGTGGAAAGGAGTCAGCCGGGACTTCCATAATGACCGGACGTTCGCGTGATTGCCATGCCAAAAACAGTTCCAGGCAATCCACGAGTAAGTCCCGCTGGCCGCATTCAGGAGATTTAAGATGCCGCCATCCTTTGTTCTCGCCACGTGTTCGTATGCCGAATGGCGGCCACCTAGAAGCACTACTACCGATTACTCGGTGTTCCAAATTCTGATTGCTACCCAGGGTGGTCTCCGTTCGGTAGAACGAATACATTTCCCGAACACATAGTTAAAACGAAATGTTCAAAGGTAGTTAAACAGCATGGAGAGGACATAACCGAATGAACACAGGTGAATACAGGGAAATCCTTTACAGCGCTTACAGCGCAGTTGTATACATTCTAATTTTCTGGGTGCTAATCTGCTAAATAGTACATTTTGGGCGTGCACTTCATGTATGTACGTAGCGGGGAATGTGGTGCGACTAAGAGTAAGGAGACTACCCCAATTCTCCCCCCAATAATGACAAACAACGAATATTGGATCAAACAGGCCACAGCATTTATTAAACTTAGAACTGTAGGACTCATCCGAACTTTATTCTTTTCTTTAATTCAAATATAAACACATAAATATATATACATACCATAATTAAAATATAAATTACACTTATTGCCCTACAGCCTCCAACTTAAATAACCGTCCTTGCCAACGAACATAACCAGGTGCCTATGCACCAAAACTTTACCCACTGGTGTCTCGCCTCCCCCCTCATCCAAACCAAAAATTCCCATCATCTTAAATGCTCTACCACCAGCCGGCTTTTTGCTCGGTGGGCACGTCCTATTCGGTAACTTAAAAGTTTACCTTACAGAGCAGGGGAGGTTGAGACCCACCATGTCCATCTCCTGACATTCCATCTGCTCCCCAACCCTGTTGTCAAGGACACGCTCCCCGCCACAAACCCCGTTGTTTTAAACCTAAAATCAGCGGGGAGCCCCACCAAAACCAACCAGGCCTGTTCCACCACTTCCTGCATGGCAAGATGAAAAAAGGTCTAGCCCGACCTCCATCACCCAGAAACACAGTAGCTGCCACACGCGCAAAAACACCCTGTGGCAAACCAAATTCCCCTTATCCTCAAACACCTCAAAAGGCCCTCCAATTTTGCTTCATATGGCAGCATACCATGCACTGATTATGGGCCCGCTGCCAAAAGATACAGGAAATGACCTCCGACCAATCAAGGTTATTTATTTATTTTTATTTTTTTTGTTTTTGTTTTTAGAACTGCTTTTGTTATACCATACGACAAGTCCTGTATAACACATCCAGAACTTATTATACTAATCTCTATAATTATAATCTCTCTTCTTTTCTGAAACCAAAACATAAATAACCATAACTTAGCACACAGGGTCATACAGTGAACCCAACACCACGCACCACGAATCAACTAAAACACGCACCAATACTCTCTTAGGGGCAGACGCCAAACACCACCTTAGTATCGTCCCAAGCTCAATGCCCCCCAGGTGGATAACCCGAACATTAGGGACAGGCGGGACAGCTGAACCTGCTCCGGGAGAAGCCGAACACATTTCATACCTCCGGCACCAAACCAACGAACCTCTGCTTCAGAAGGTGCACAACCCAATAGCTCACATCCCGGACGGACACCTGCATGCCACCTGGGAGTATAGCCAGGAAAAAGACATTCAGATATTTTCTGTTTTCCAAGTGCACCCTGGGAATTGTTACTTGTACCCAAGGAACTGGTACTCATTTATCTACCTCAAAAGGAATGAATGGATGAGCCACCGCCACTGAGAATTGAACCCGCAAGCCCCCAAGGATTGAACAAATTCCACAAAACCAGCATTACTTCACCGAGACATCTCACCATACCCCCTCCCATTTCTTTGCGCCACGTGCGCTGACATACCCATCCTAAAAGCCTCCAAAGCAGCGCTAAACCGAAAAGAATGCCACAAGATTCCTTGCTGACAATCCCCAGAACCATCAGACTTGAGCGACAGACACAAAGAATTGGGAATGGGAAAGAAAAGATCCCATCCGCATAACCCAAAAGAGGGCCCATGCATGCTGGGCGCAGCTCCCAGTTCTCCACAAAGGAAAAGTGCAACACCATACCCTTCCCGAAAAAACATTCAACCTGGATTGTGATATGATTCGCAGGTCGCTGAATGGTGGCAAACAATACCCCACCACCACATGGCCTTCTAGGAATCAATACCCCAACATGCACGGCCCACAGGAGGCCTTGGAAATCGATCCATGGACCCATTCCTTCACTCTGCCAGACTGAGCGACCAGATGTCCGCCGGGCATGGCGTCCCCTCCAGATCCACCTTTTATTAATTTTGTAGCCCGCCTCTGCATTTTTTCTAGTGCCATAATATCCTTCTTTAGAACAGGTGCCCAGAATTGCACAGCATACTCAATAGGTGGTCTTACCAGTGATTTATAAAGAGGCAAAATTATGTGCTCATCCGGAGAATGAATGTCCTTTTTCATGCATGACAATACCTTACTGGCCTTAGCCACTGCTCATTGAATTGCACATTGTTGCATAGTTTGTTGTCTATAACAATTCCGAAGTCCTTTTTGTGTGTTATCCCTAATTCGCTTCCATTAAGGGTATACGTTGCTTGTGTATTCTTTACACCGAAGTGCATAACTTTGCATTTTTCAACATTACATTTCATCTGCCATTTGAGTGCCCAGTCCTCCAGTCTGTCTAAATCCCTCTGCAGCAAAGTAATATCTTGCTCACATTGTATTATTTTACAGAGTTTTGTGTCATCTGCAAACACTGAAACATGACTTTCAATGCTGTCTTCAAGATCATTTATAAACATGTTAAATAGAAGGTGTTACGGTTACCTCCAAGCTAGCTGAAGGCTGGACCGCTTGGATGTCCTGGTTCCCGAGTGTGGAGAGAGAGAAGCGCTATTCCGGTCGGCAGACCATCAAAGTCCTGTGAATACAAAGCAATCCCACTAGCTCTAGTATAGCTAGGATACCCTGGTTCCCACAAAACGAGTTGAGGCTGCGATTTGAAGGTCAAACACGAACTCGGTTTAATGGCACAGGGTTAGCGTTATTTATGCAAAAGCCCAGGTCCAGGGACAGCCCGCTCTGGACCTGATGGGACAATAGATACAGTTGACCAATGACAATACACTGCATCGTTTGAAATAGTCCCCGCCCAACTTGGAGATAATGATTCCAACGGTTATGGCAATGCAATTATCTCCAAGTGCACAGAATCCCATGTGCATTTCCAACATGTAAAAACAGAATAAAATATATATTTATAACAATTTACACAATATCCCTGATATTCCACCATTCGTTAGATAGCTCGGGTCTGAGCACATCAGATAGACGAATAGCACTCAAACCTCACGAACGGTATGGCTAGTCTCTGTGATATAAGTCTTTTCGTGTCTCATTGTCCCGAACACGAGATAGCGGCCATCTTTTCCGCTTGTGAATAGGCGAGTAGGTACCGGTCCCAAAACTCCTGGAACTAAACACGGATGGCCAGCTGCACGAACACCGCTCTCTGGCTGGTTGTCCCAACCCTTCGGGAACCGAACGTTGGCCGCCCTGAAGGGACCCATTAGTCTGCGGTTAACCGCAGCCTCAGCGTTCTAATAACGGACACATGCCGGAGTGTAGGTGGTCCTCGTTCGGGAGTTTGGATATGGTGAAAATAGTCGGCGAACGAGGCCACCCTGAGGTAGTCAATTAAGGGTTGCGGTTAACCGCAAACCGCAACCTCCCGGTGGTCGTCCGTTCGGTTGTTTCCGAGGTCAACAGGGTTAAGTGGCGGCACACGCCAGGGGCCGGGTGGTCCGAGTTCGTATGCACGAATTTGTAATCCAGAGGGGTTCGTGTAAATGGGTAAAAGTAATAGAAATACAGAAGGAACCGTCTTCGGTACTTTAACATAGGGTAATCCAAGATGAGTCTGTGGAGTGTCCGTAACAGATGCGGTTTAACCCCTTAAGGACCAAACTTATGGAATAAAAGGGAATCATGACATGTCACACATGTCATGTGTCCTTAAGGGGTTAAAAAGGTCTTTATATTGTCTTGTGTTTGGGAGGGGTCGCGTCGTGATTCGGGGTTGTGATCGTTTAAGGAGGCGTAGTATTCTTGGAAGACTGTCGCAATTTGGTTCGGGAGAGTGTGTTTTCGTCCATCGGGTGTTAGGATATGCGACATGTGTTTGTTGCGTGTTCTTTTACGGAGTCTGTGGGCTAAAAGCATGTCTGCCTTGTTAGACTTTTTGTAAAACATCTGTCTGGTCCATTGGAGGGCTTTTTTGGAGTCCTGTGCCATGAATGTTTGTATTTCCTGTCTGTGCGATTGTATTTGGGACAGTAGGCCAGGTGTGGGGTCTACTTTGTGTTGGTGCTCCAATGTTCTTAAGGCGGACAGGTGTGTTTCTAGCAATTTTAACTGTTGTTTTTTATGTGCCGAGGCTGCCACTATCAATTTGCCCCGTATGACCGCCTTATGGGCTGCCCAAAGGGTACATGCGGAGGCGACGGAGGCTTTGTTGGTTTCAAAGTAATCCGCGATGTCTGTTAGGATTTTGTCCCTTATGGACGTGTTGTGGAGGTGGGTCGGGTTAAGTCTCCAGGTCCAGTTCCTAATCGTGTGCGGAAGGGTAAAGGAGAGGAGTATTTCCGCATGGTCCGACCATGTGATCGATCCTATTTTTGCTTTTGTAATGTGTGGGAGTAGGGTGGGAGATGTGAGGAACATGTCTATGCGTGAGTAAGAAGAGTGTGGGTTTGAGTAGAATGTGTAGTCTGCTTCAGTGGGGTGGAGTATCCTAGGGGGATGCAAAAGTGGGTGTCGGGTGCTAACCTGGTCTTATGTTCGTGTTGGGGGTTCGGAGTGTCTGGGTGGATCCTCGGATGTCTGGTGGAGATAGTTGGTAGGTAGGTAGAGGGGGTGAGTAGGTGGTCGTACGTCTGTGTCGACAGCCACGTCTCGCTCCTCCCGTCATGTGTTTGTACTGGGGTGTTGCTCTGAGTCAGCGTCTGTGGGTAGTGCATGATGTGGGTGTCGTTGTCGCCCCTTGGGGCGTGTGGTGGTTTGGCGCCTTCTTGCCTTGGTTCTTGGTAAGAGTGGCAGTGGTGCCTCTGTGCATCTGTGAGGCGGGTTCAGAGTGTGTAAACACAACAATACATTTCAGCATTAAACAGAAGAAAAGATTAAACCTTTAAACTATATACAACAACATTTTAAATTTTGCATTGTACAACCTGGTTGCCCTGGGATGTGGGTGTGTAATTATTGTGTGGTGTCAGACTTCTTTGTGGGGTTGTATAGGTTGAGTTTAGTGCGTACCATGGTAAAAGGGGTCTGGGTGGGATGGTGTTGTAGGCTTGTGGGGTGTTAGTGCGTCAGAGGCCGTTGTGCCCACTGTCCGGAAGGTGCTTGCTAGGTCGATGAACTCAATCCTAGTTGTCTGTGGGCCTCCTTTAGTGCCAGTAGTGGGCTGTGGGCCTCCTTTAGTGCCAGTAGTGGAGTCACCCGGCCGTCTGGGAAGTGTAGGAGTGGGGACTTCGTGGGTGGAGGAGCTATTGGTGAGATTCGCCCACTAGCTACTTGCATGTTTGGTTGGGGTGTACTCGGTGGGCTGTTATTGGCATGTGATGCTATGTGTGAGGATTACAGGGGTCCCCCTCAGGTCTGTCCTGTTCTTGCCGGGTCCTTACTGCAGTGGGTTGGGGGGTGCATTAGGGTTGTCCCATTTGTCCTGTCACCAGCTTTGTGGGGGGGGAGGGTCTGGGGGGTCCCCCCTTGTTTCTTGCGGTGGATTGGGCGTAATCCGTGGAAGTTGCTTCATCCATAGTGCAAGCGGGTAGGGGGTGGGTGTGGGTGGATGGAGGGGTAGCCTGCGAGTGTCCCGGCATTATGTGGTCATGTCACCTTCCATAAAGCATAATGAGTTAACAGTATCCTGTGTGCTATTCAGATTAAGGGCATAGGTGTGGATTGAGACAGATTAAATTACATTAGTTAACCACAAACAACACAAAGCTTCGGGATACGGCTGGAAATGAGTCTAAAAGGAACATAAAAATATACAAAATAGTGAAGTACAATTAACACATTTATATGCGCTGAATACAAATGCACTCACAGAATTAAGTAGAATATATCGCTCATGGGGTGCCTCCCCTGGTTGAAATGGGGGGCTAGTAGTCCCTTGGCTCCTTGTAAGATTCCTTAATGATGCTCAGGACTCCAAACGGGCAATGGTGGAAAAAAGTGCTTTTATTGATAAAAACTACATTAGTGCCCGGTTCGTCTACCTTAACCCCTGTACGCTTATGCATGATAGGGTATGCGGTAACATTAGCTTGGTCGTGGGACATATCCCTTAATGCATGGTGATAGTCTGGCATTAAGGTAAATATCTATACATGCAATTCCTATCAAGGTTGATGCGTTGAGATTATAGTAAAGCACAAATAGTACGTTTAGGGTAGGCTGCAAATCTAGTGCTAAACATCCTAGCCTATCTAAAGCCAAAAGGTTAACTTAAAGAAATAAAAGCATATGGTTTCATAAGATTAGATAGCCTTTGCTGTCTTAGATTGTGTCCATTTACCCCCATGTCCATGGTTGCTCTCCGCTGGTCCCTCCGGTCTTGGTTGGTACGGGCGTGTTGTCCCCAGCTCTATATCATAGTGTCTGAGCTTTGGTTGGGATTCTTGCTGGGTATGGAGGTTGCGGAGGTTGGGGTCGGGCAGTTCGAGCGGGTCTCTGCTGAAGGTGGGTACGGAGCCTTGTGGGGGTCTGGTGGAGGTGTCCCTTGGAGGGTAGTAGGCCGTGCGGTGTCTGGGAACAGGGCAGGGGTATAGTTTGAAGTCATTGGGGTATCTTCGTTAGTCCCGTGCGGTCCCTTTGTGTCTGGGGTTGTTGGGTTGGGGTCCATGGTGTACTTGCCATATCTCAGGGTGTCCGTCGTATAAGCGGGTGATGTATGGGTTTCTGGGTTCTCGTAAGTGGGTTCTTTCGTGGAGTTAGTCCCGACTTTCACTGTGTGCCGTCGGTCTCTTGCGCGGAGTGCGGCGTGGGGATCTCGCTAACCTCTCTCTTTGAGCTCTTTGTAGGCCTCCGGCTCCCGTGGATGTTAGCGATGGTGGTGGTAGCAGGGTGAGGCCCAGCGAGTCCGCAAACGGGATCATTTCGGTTGGGCTTGTGAGTACGTGGGTCTGGTTTTCTTTCCGGACTATCAATTTAAATGGGTGGCCCCACATGTACCTGATGCCATGGTGAGTAAGCGAGAGGGTATTGCGGTGGGGTGTTCCTGGTAAGGTTGGGGATCTTTTCTTTGATTGTGAAGAAATGCATGCGAACTATAACATCTCTGGGGGTGTCCGGGTTCACCGTTTGTGTTCCTGGGAACAAAAAAGACCAGATGATTTCCCTTTTACAGAGATCAAAACCTCTCTTTCCAGTAATATTACGCAGTGGGACTTCATATGGTTCCCCAGCAGCCCCAGTAAGACCTATGGGTTCATTAGAGGAAGGTAGTCCACCAGACTTAAGGGAACCCCTAGTTGCCCTCAGACACCCCAGTGGGGCCATTGGCTCCACAATTTACTACTCCCATGATACCAAAAATTGAGAGCGTATACCATGAGAAGAGACAGCCGAGCTCAGGTATCCAATACTGGGAAAAATATAAGCCCTGGACACCCAGTGAACAACTGGCAATAATACAGCAGCTACCAGATGTTGAAAAGGCCCCATTAGCTCTAGTCCAGTCTCTACACACCATTCAAGCTACTTACCAGTGTACTTGGATGGATTTAAAACAGATTGTCGCCCTAAACGCTGGCCCCATTTGGGCTACAATAATTGCTAAATATACTGATGCCCATGATGATAGTCTCAGAAGAGGCA
Source organism: Pelobates fuscus (assembly GCF_036172605.1). NCBI lineage: Eukaryota > Metazoa > Chordata > Amphibia > Anura > Pelobatidae > Pelobates > Pelobates fuscus. The sequence goes on from NC_086323.1 coordinate 1,627,056, forward strand.
ACAAGTAAAGACAGATGAATGGTTTAGAACCAAGTCTGCATCTGGAGCATGCTATGTCACTGCAATGAGAGAATGGATCGCGACAGTCAGTATGTATTTGCATTTACACATAAACACAAGTAGTACACTTGGACAGTATTGCCACAGGGCGCACAAAACTCACCCACTATGTACAGCATGGATATGGACCAGATTCTTGAAGATATGTTGCAAAGATATGGAAACTGCAAGCATGTGTTGAAAAAGTTATTTTCCTAGGACATTGTATTTCCCATGGCACAAAACATCTCACGGAAAGTAGAAAAACTGCAGTTCAAAATATTAACCCCCCCCCCCCCGCCTGGTTTCATACTGTCAACCTTGACTCCGCTCTGCAGCAATCTACATGCATCCCCTGTATGATTGTCTCGCCAACAAAAACAAACCCTTTAAATTAACCCATGCAGCAGAAAATGCAACATCTGTCCTTACACAGGACCATGGTGGTATGGAAAGACCAATAGTATACTACTCCACCAGATTGGACCCTGTTGCCAGGGGTGCCCCCTCATGTGTTAGGGCAGTGGCAGCTGTTACTGCCCTCCTGGACAAAGCCACTGATATTGTCTTCGATAACCCAGTGACAATATACACACCGCATGACATCAACAGCATACTGTCACAAGTTCAACCAAAACACATACATTTCTATGCGGATAACACGCAAATCTACCTGTCCTCTCCTGATCTCTCTCTGCCCATCTTGACTTGTGTCTCTGACTGCCTCTCTTCGATTTCCAAATGGATGGCTGCTCACTTCCTTAACCCTTTAACCCCTTAAGGACCAAACTTCTGGAATAAAAGGGAATCATGACATGTCACACGTCATGTGTCCTTAAGGGGTTAAACTCAACCTGTCTGTTACGATTGCCCCCAGTCTAGCAGGAGGGTTGATCGCTTGGATGTCCTGGTTCCCGGCTTGAAGAGTAGAATGGAGCGATACTCGGTAGAGACCTGTAAGTGTAGAATCTCCCCCTAGCTATGGTGCAGCTAGGATATTCTTTCCCCACACAAAACGAGTCGAGGCTGCGAATTGAGGGTCAAAATGAGAACTGAGGACTGGGATGCCCAGCCTGCTTTTTATTGTAAATACACACAAAGAGGACACTCCCAAGGGGAGGCATAAAATACCCAATCATATATTGGGTTCAACCCACATGTCCCCTCCCCTCAGATAACCAAGTAACACAATTATATTACACATACTTTTGTCCATATTCTGGATGTACCCTAAAACCAGGGGGTACACCCATACACCCTGCATCGCTAGATAGATCTTGTTCTGGAGGCCATCATATCCAAAAACTGGCCCGATCGAATGAGCGGTTCGGGAGTTAGGGGCTTCTAAAGTTTAGACCGACCGCACGGACTTTTCAGCCGAAAATAGTTCCATACGTTTAGGCCTTGCGGTCGGTCTTCGTTCGGACGGTAAAAACCCCACAACCCTTTGTCTTCCGTAGTCATCCCTGGGGTCGCTGTAATCCCCATGTGCAGGGCAAGTGCTTTACTGAACGGTGAATAGTTCGGTACGTCCAACACTGAGTTCTGTGATCCTGGAGGTCTCAGCGGTGTTCGCCTGTGTGGGTCTCCGTTTTTGGTTCCAGATGATTCTGGGCGACCACCGCTGATTGTAGGTAAAATGGCCGCGAACACGTGCAAAGTCCCGAAATGGCGGCCACCTCTAGGCGTACATAGCGGGTTCGGGCTGGACCATACGATGACTGTAAATCCGTCAGAACAGTGTCCAAAGTACCAAAAGTATGTGACAGAATAAATCTTTTATAACAGGGGACAACAGTAATGTAACAGTGCTCCCTCCTTGTGGAACACTCTGGCAGACACCGTCTGACCCCTTTTCGGGGTAGACTAAGGCTGTCCAGACTTCTGGTTAGGCTGGGCTGATATCGGTTTGCCTGGACAATCCATCGGCATTGCCATTCTGTTTCCCGGGTCGATAAGTGATGGTAAAATTAAAGGGTTGTAGAGCCAAGCTCCACCGTAACAATCGGCCATTATCTCCAGAGACCCGGTTTAACCATACCAAGGGATTGTGGTCCGTAACCAGAGTGAATTCTTGCCCGTACAGATAAGGAGTCAGTTTCTTTAGTGCCCACACCAGTGCCAAGCACTCCTTTTCCACGGCGGCATAGCTAACTTCGCGTGGCAGGAGCTTACGACTGATGTAGGCAATAGGGTGTTCCCCTCCGTCTTCGCCTACTTGGCTGAGGACGGCTCCCAGCCCGAACATGGAAGCGTCTGTGTGGACGATAAAACGTTTGTTAGGGGCTGGGGCGGCCAACACGGGAGCATTCACAAGAGCAGTTTTTAAAGTTTGAAACGCTATTTCACAGTGGGGAGACCACAGGACCTGTCGAGGAAGGTTTTTCTTTGTCAAGTCTGTCAGGGGTTTGGCAATGGCACTATAGTCAGGCACAAACTTCCGATAGTACCCTGCGGTACCTAAAAAGGCTAGTACTTGTGTCTTGGTGGTGGGGGTGGGCCAATTGGCAACTGCCTCTACCTTGGCAGGTTCTGGTCGTTGTTTCCCGCACCCCACCCTATGCCCCAGATACTGCACTTCAGCCATGCCAAAATGGAACTTCTCTGGTTTCAGAGTCAAGCCGGCGGCCCGAATCTGATCTAAGACCATCCCTACATGGGTTAGGTGTTCCTCCCAGGACGCGTTATGGATCGCTATGTCGTCCAGGTAGGCACAGGCGAAACCCTGGAAGCCATCAAGGAGTCTATCCACCAAGCGCTGGAACGTGGCCGGGGCATTCTTCATCCCGAATGGCATAACCTTGAAGTGATAGAGGCCAAACGGGGTGACGAATGCCAACTTGGGGATAGCCTCCCTGGCCAGGGGAATCTGACAGTAACCTTTACACAGGTCAATGGTGGTTAGGTAGTTCCCCTGGGCTATGCGATCCAGTAACTCGTCTACCCTGGGCATGGGGTAGGCGTCTGTCACGGTTTTATCATTAAGTTTCCGATAGTCCACACAGAATCTGGTAGTACCGTCCTTTTTGGGTACGAGTACTACCGGGGATGCCCAGGGACTATCGGAGGACTCAATGACTCCTAGGTTCAGCATTTCCGTGATTTCTTGTTTCATCCCCGCTCTGACCGCCTCGGGGATGCGGTAGGGGGCCTGCCTCAAGGGTTGCTGTCCGGGGGTATCTACCTGGTGGGTGGCTAGATTGGTGAACCCTGGCTTTTGGGAGAACATTGCCTGTTTTTCTCGGAGCAATTGCTGCAATTGCTCCCTCTCTACTGGGTTAAGCCGCTCGCCTATCTGTACTTGGCCCACTATATCGGCCGGTTGGTCCTGGGTAAGTAAGTCGGGAATGGGCAAGTTATCGGGGTCTTCGGCTGCGGGACTACATATGGCCAGCACATCTTCGGGGCGTTGGAGATATGCTTTCAACATGTTAATATGGAACAGTTTCTTTAAGCTCGGGTCGTGGCAGCTGGCAATCACGTACGTGGTATCTCCTTTCTTTTCTATTATTTGGTAGGGGCCCTGCCAGGCTGCCTGTAATTTGTCTGTTTTGACGGGTTTAAGAACCATTACTTTTTGCCCTATCTCAAAGCTCCTTTTCCGTGCTCCTCTATCATACCAGACTTTCTGTCGCCTCTGGGCCGCCTGGAGGTTAGCCCGGACCGACCTGGCTAGCTGCTCCATGCGGTCCCTAAGCTCTAGGACATATGGTATGATGGGGACTCCTGTGTTCTCCGTCTCCCCCTCCCAATGCTCTCGGATCAGGTCTAGGGGGCCCCGGACCTTGCGTCCATACAGCAGTTCGAACGGGGAGAATCCGGTAGTTTCCTGCGGCACCTCCCGATAAGCGAATAGGAGGTGTGGCAAGAAACGTTCCCAGTCCCTATATTCCTGGGTAAACGTCTTTAACATTTGCTTAAGGGTCCCGTTAAACCTTTCGCATAGTCCGTTGGTTTGGGGGTGATATGGGGAACTGAGTAGGGATTTTATTTTACAGACCTGCCACAGTTGTTGCGTTAGTTCCGCCGTGAACTGGGTGCCCCGGTCGGACAGGATTTCTCGGGGAAATCCTACACGAGAGAAGACTTGGACCAGCGCATTGGCTACCGTGTCTGCTTGGATATTAGATAGAGCCACCGCCTCCGGGTAGCGGGTAGCGTAACCAACAATAGTGAGGATATATCGTTTCCCGGAGGGGCTGGGAGTGGCGAGGGGTCCTATCAGGTCAATGGCCACTCTACTGAATGGTTCTTCGGTGAGGGGCATATTTATGAGGTGTACCTTGGGGTGGTCTCCTCTTTTGCCGACCCTCTGGCACACTTCGCACGTACTACAGTATGTACGCACATCGGTATGTACCCCTGGCCAAAAGAAGGTATGGGTGATACGTTTAAGGGTCCGGGTTACGGCCAAATGTCCGGCTAGGGGAATGTCGTGGCCTATCCGGAGGATATCTCGTCGATATTTGTGAGGGATTACTAACTGCCTCCTACGGTTCCCTTTCTTTTCTGTCTGTCGGTACAGTCTCCCCTGTTCCCATACAAATATCTCTTGGTCGGATCCCCCCGTCCCAGTGTCGGCCCGCTCTCTGTATTTCTGGAGAGTGGGGTTAGTTTTAGTCTCAGCCTCGAAGGCGGTAGGGGTATCCCAGGGTAATGGGTCGGGGAAGGTAGGTACAGTCGGGATCGGTCTTACCTGAGTCTCCCGCACCGGTGAAGCCTCTCGAGCCCGTCCTGCCTGAGACCGGGTGGTAACCGGATATGCCTCTGAGTTATAGGAGGGGGCAAATGCCGAAGTCATAGGGCCCAGGTCGTTGACCAGTAAGACCTCAGCGGGTAAACTGTCCATGATCCCCACCCTCACAAGTCCTTTTCCCGCACCCCAATCAAGATGTACTTTTGCTGTGGGTAATTTGTATATGTCCCCTCCAGCCACTCGGACCGCCACCGTGTCTGTGGAGCGTTTATGTGGTGGTACGAGCTTCCCCTGGACTAGAGTGATGGTGGCCCCGGTGTCTCTCAATCCTTGTGCCGGGCGGCCTTCCAACAGTACCTCCTGTCGATGGTGCTGTCGGTTGTCGGTTGCGGCATACACAGGGTTAGCTTCATGTAATGGTCCCAGATACTCTTCCATAGTATTTGCTTGGTCTACACAAAAAGCACGGGCGGGGCGGTTGTTACCCGGGAGGTTGTTGTTTAGGGGGCAGTTGGAAATGAAGTGCCCCGGCTGCTTGCATTTGTGGCAAGTGGGGCGGGTACGCTCTTGGGGGTACTGGCTGGGTGGCCCGGCATATCGAGTAGGTCCGGCCGGCACTGGGGTACGAAACTCGGGTCGGGGGTTTGGTCTAGGGTTTTCTCGGAGTTCGGGCCGGGTGGCTATTCGAGAGTGGGGATATTCGTGAACTTGAGCGTCCCGATGTTCGTCAGCTAGTCGGGCTGCCGCATTGAGATCGCTCGGACGCCGATCCTTTACCCACTCTCTGTCCTTTGGTGCCAACCCGTCATAAAAATGCTCTAATAAAAACAGTTCCAACACTTCGGCTGCGGTAACGGCACGGCACCCATTCATCCAGTGGGTAGCCGCCCTCCGCATGCGGTGAGCCCATTCAGCATGGGTGTCATTTACTTTTTTACTGGTGTTGCGGAATTGTCTGCGATAAGTGTCGGGGGTTACGGCATATCTCTTAAGTAGGGTGTCTTTTACCGTCTGATATTGCTCCGCTTCTTCGGGGCTGAGAGTCCGAAAAGCCTCCATAGCTCGACCCGCCAGTTTCCCGGCTAGTATCTTTGGCCAAGCTGTTGTGGGGATTTGGTGCAGTGCACATTGCCGTTCAAAATCGGCCAAGAACTCGTCAATCCCCATTTCACTCTCCACAAACGGCTTAAATGCTGCAAAAGGAATCTTTGGGATTTCCGTTGTCTCCGGGGGGGTTCGGTCGGCGAGTTTCATTTTGTGTTCGTGGGCTCTGGCCTTTTCGACATCTGCCTCGGCCTCGGCCATTAATTGCCGTATGAGTTCCAGGGAGGGGTTTGGCCCATACAGGGGCAGCCTCTCCCGGACCAACCGGGTTTTCTCATCGGTGCAAGTGGCAGTGGCTTCGGCCATGGTAAGACTCTGGTCCATTTCTGTTAGTTCCGCGATTAGCTCTCTCCTTGGGCGGCTGTTCGCGTGTCCCCCTCGGCTCTCAAGTAAGTCCTTTAACGTGGTGCGTTTCAATTTGTCATAGTTACTCTCCATCCGTTCTGTACCTCTTCTAGGAATTCCAGGATGATCCCGCCGCTGCCACCAATTGTTACGATTGCCCCCAGTCTAGCAGGAGGGTTGATCGCTTGGATGTCCTGGTTCCCGGCTTGAAGAGTAGAATGGAGCGATACTCGGTAGAGACCTGTAAGTGTAGAATCTCCCCCTAGCTATGGTGCAGCTAGGATATTCTTTCCCCACACAAAACGAGTCGAGGCTGCGAATTGAGGGTCAAAATGAGAACTGAGGACTGGGATGCCCAGCCTGCTTTTTATTGTAAATACACACAAAGAGGACACTCCCAAGGGGAGGCATAAAATACCCAATCATATATTGGGTTCAACCCACATGTCCCCTCCCCTCAGATAACCAAGTAACACAATTATATTACACATACTTTTGTCCATATTCTGGATGTACCCCAAAACCAGGGGGTACACCCATACACCCTGCATCGCTAGATAGATCTTGTTCTGGAGGCCAACATATCAAAAAACTGGCCCGATCGAATGAGCGGTTCGGGAGTTAGGGGCTTCTAAAGTTTAGACCGACCGCACGGACTTTTCAGCCGAAAATAGTTCCATACGTTTAGGCCTTGCGGTCGGTCTTCGTTCGGACGGTAAAAACCCCACAACCCTTTGTCTTCCGTAGTCATCCCTGGGGTCGCTGTAATCCCCATGTGCAGGGCAAGTGCTTTACTGAACGGTGAATAGTTCGGTACGTCCAACACTGAGTTCTGTGATCCTGGAGGTCTCAGCGGTGTTCGCCTGTGTGGGTCTCCGTTTTTGGTTCCAGATGATTCTGGGCGACCACCGCTGATTGTAGGTAAAATGGCCGCGAACACGTGCAAAGTCCCGAAATGGCGGCCACCTCTAGGCGTACATAGCGGGTTCGGGCTGGACCATACGATGACTGTAAATCCGTCAGAACAGTGTCCAAAGTACCAAAAGTATGTGACAGAATAAATCTTTTATAACAGGGGACAACAGTAATGTAACACTGTCCAAAACAGAACTTCTGGTCTTTCCTCCCTCAAGTGTTACTACTCCCGTGTCTGTCTCCCTCCAAATCAACGGCACTACCATCACCTCTATCTCGCAGGCTCGCTGCCTGGGTGTTCTTTTTGACTCCAACCTCTCTGTGACGAAACCAACCTTGCCACTGTGAACTGGAGAAGCATGGTTGCCCGCCTCCTACCTGCTGACTATGGCCCCAAGTATGCTTGTCCTGTTTGAGCGGTGATACCCCAGATAGCTATGCCATGGAGCCCATTCGTATTATGAAAGACTATGGGAAAGACTTTAGCTCCATGGCAATTGAACTGGATGTGTGTGGTCTGAGCGCCATTCAATAATGTGCGCTTAGACCTAAGCTATCTGGGGATATGTTGCATGTATATGTTTTATGTAGTAATGGTAACATTGTGTAATTTTATGTCCTTTTGCAACCACGTGCTCAATGGAGTCTGCCTCTATCCCTGGATATAATTGGATTATTTTCCCCATTGTCTCCAGGATAGAGGGCTCTGTAAACCAGCTTGGGTCAGAAAAGCCATGCTTCATTTGGTCAAATAGGACTTTCCCTTAACTTTTTAACCTCTGGTCATTCGTGTTTTTTTAATATGTTGTTCCCCTGAATGGATTGATTGTGAATATGTAGTTTTTATGTGAATGTGATTTATAGTTTTAAAGTTATAGCATATTTGTAAAAACTGTATTTCTCTGTCGGTGATAATTAAATTTCCCATTGTGTAAGATAATTATATCACAGGCAGAGGGAAGGACTTATCTGTGGGATGTAACCATTGTGTGATTGGTGTATTGTAAATCCCTCCCTTGCATGGGAGAATCCTTTATAAGACAGTGTGTGAATAAATCAGTGTTGTTCCTGTTTTAACCCTCAAAGTGAAGTGTCATCTCATTCTTGGGGGGAATTTGACTGTATGCCGATTGCCAGGAGTGTAAGCTGTTCGTAGGGCTTTTCCTGTTCGGCTGCTTCCAGGGTTCGTGTGTTTCCTGTTCGGGAGTTGGGGATTCGTACAGTTTGGAGTTTGGGAGATGGGTGATTGCAGTAGCTGATGGTCTATCTGGAAGGGGATTATCGCCTAAACGGTTTTTATCCCCTTGTGAGCGAAACGGTCCATTACACTCTCCTGCACCCCTCATGTCCAATCAATCGCCAAATACTGTTGCTTCCATCTCAAATGCGGATGCGGCTAAGGTGCTAGTCTATGCTCTTGTTCTCTCTCGCCTGGACTACTGCAATAATCTTCTCAGTGGTCTTACGTGTTCCCAGACTTGACATGTGCACCGTCGTTATGCGGCAGGTGCTAATTTAAACCTTAACTTAAATGAGACACAGACACCGTTTATACTGTTGGAGTATAAAGTCCACAGCTTTATTAAATCTTATGTCCATCTGTCCTACTCCAGCCTAGACCTTGGCCTGTCCACTTCCACTCCACCAAAATTCCGACTTTACCACGCCCTGTTCCGCCACAGCACATGACTTGAACCCTTAAGACCATGTGCGACCCCCACCCCACTGAAGCAGGGCCCGGCTAATACCCTCCTGAAAGCCCAAGTTAAGTAGATCGCTCCCTACATCCGGCAAGTGTACACCATCCTTTCTAAAATACCCGGGTAACATGCCCTCCAACTCCCGGTGCCTTACCACGACCCCGTCCAACCGTCTAGCAAAAACCGCCATGGTCCTATTGACCTTACTCCTGCATCGGGCCATTGCAGCTGGACTCCTAGCGTGTCTCCATGTAAAACGAGGCACCATTTCGGACCAAACCACCACCACCACGCCAGGAACCAGCTCCAGCAGCCGATCCATGTCTCTCTTCATTCTACGTACCAGTTCCCGTTGAGGGATCAGACCCATGTCGTTCCCCCCGCCGTGAACCACTAAAACATCTCGGGCTGTCCAACCTGCAATTTTCCTAAACAACACACTACTTAAACTTTGCCAACTAAACCCCCGGAAACCAAACCATGATAGCACCGCCTGCTCCAGAGGAAAGCCCAGCTGTGTTCCATTTCTTCTAACTGCGGCCCTCTTCTGCACCCAGTAAACAAACGAGTGGCCGATTAGCCACACCTTCCAACCTGCAAAGAAACAGATGTCAGTGACTTGGTAGAGGCCCCACATACTTCACCCCAGCCTCTTTCCTCCCCCAATTCAGACCAACATGTCAGGCCTGATGTAAGAGCGGAAACGTAAGGATTCCCATCTCCCTATACGTTTGATGCGGTCATCCCCTAGACCCAGCCGCGCCACTTCTGTCGCTGCCCGAATCCTAAATGAGTGCGTTCCAAACTGCTTGGGCTCCAGGCCCAGCTTCTGTAGGCCCAAGCGAAAAACCCTGATGAACTGAAAGCGCAACAGCGCCGTGCAAGTGCCTGAAAAAACATCCCGTACCGGCCGGGCGTAGTGCCAAGTTTCCCGTGCCCAGCCCTACCAGGCACACCCCGGATTCCGGCAACTCTTACAACACCACCGTGCAACCCTTACCAAAAATGTCAGTCTTCGTGCGGTCCAGCCTGATCCGCACTCTGTAGGTACCTACCTCAATGTCTTCGAGCTGCAAACCACCCGTCCCGGCTTTGTTTGCACTGACCAGCTCCCCGATCCGGAAAGCCCCAAAAAACACCCATACGAAAGCCCCGTAAACAAGGCCACCTCGAGCGAAGAATGACAAATGTCTGTCAACGCCCCTACTAACCTTTGCAATAACGTGAATGGCACAGGTCGCCTCGTATCCACCGACTTCTTCCCCCTACGGAATCCCCGCACCGCCTGCCGTACTAGGAAATGTTTTGTGACGTCTTCCCACCCGTTGAACTTAAATAAGAAGGCCAATGCGGACATGTGTCTGTCTACCATGGCTGGCAATGCCTGTTTCGCAAACAGACGACAGAGTATCCACAACAGAATGTCCACCCTTTGACCCGCCGAGGGATCCCCCCCTACCTGAACCACCGTTTCGTCCCAAGTCTTCCAGACCTTCACGTACGAGGACCAAGTGCTCGGCGCCAACGAGTTCCTTATATACTCCCCAAGCAGGATGTCCCGAGCTGCCACATCTCGACCGGCATGCTTGCCCCTGTACTTGCGCGTCTGGTGCTGCCTCCCGAAAGCGGTCCCACTGACAAACGAGACAGCGCATCAGCCACTACATTCGTAAACACCGGGATGTGCTTAGCCCTAAACACTATGTTGAAAGACATACAGAGAAGTACTAGCTGCCGCAATAGGCGCACCACCAGTGGCGAGGATGCAGACATGTTGTTGATGGCCTGCACCACTGCCATGTTGTCGGAGTAAAACACAACTCTTATTCGCTAGCTCCGGACCCTATAATGCCACCGCTACGACAACTGGGAAGAATTCCAAGAACGCTAAATTTCTGATCAGTGGGCTCGCCTTCCAAGACTTCGGCCACCCCTCCGCTCACCATTTGCCCGCCAGGTATGCCCCGAAACCAATGCTGCCCTACGCGTCCGTGAACAGGCCCAGCACCTCCGATGACACGGCTGGCTCGCGAAAAAACACCCTCCCGTTAAAGCAGCGTAAGAACCGGACCCACACCCCCAAATCCTCTTTTATATCTGCCGACACTCGAATATAATAGGACGGCAGCCGCACCCCGCTCGTCGCTTGAGTCAACCGCCTGCAAAAAAACCTCCCCATAGGGATGACCCTACAAGCAAAGTTAAGGCTCCCTACCAGGGACTGTAACCCCCGTAACGTTACCTTTCTTGCACTCTTGACCGTGTCCACCAATTGCCGCATGCTTATCAGTTTGTCCCTGGGCAATCTGCACTCCCCTATGTCCGTGTCGATTTCTAATCCTAGAAAACTAAGGCAAGTGGTGGGGCCCACCATCTTGTCTTCCGCTAAGGGCACCCCGAATGAACTTGCTACCCACTGGAATACCTTCAAGATCTGCCCGCACCGATCCGAGTCCCTGGGGCCGACGCACAGGAAGTCGTCCAAGTAGTGCACTACCGCGCCCCCGCCCGACTCCTGACGTACCACCCATTTGAGAAACGTACTAAACTTCTCGAAAGTAGGCACACGATATGGAACAGCCCATAGGTAGACATAAGTCCACGAAAAATCACCCTTCGAAGTGGCAACCCAGCAGGTGATGACGATCCGGATGGATGGGAAGCAGCCAGAAGGCTGCTTCCACGTCAACCTTCACCATCAACGCCCCGTGCCCTGCTCTCCGAACCAGCTCGATGGCTTTGTCGAATGATTTATAGGAGACAGAGCATAGATGTCATCATTCACTGAGGCCCCTTTTGGGTGCGACCGGTGATGAATCAAACGGAACTTGCCCACTTCTTTCTTGGGGACCACCCCCAAAGGGGACACCCTCAAATCCGCCAATGGCGGGACCAAAAATGGCCCCGCCATCCTTCCCAATTGGACCTCCTTACGTAACTTCTCCCGAATCACCCCCGGGTGTTCCCTTACCGATTTAAGATTAGCACTTAATTTCCCTGACCCATGCACTTTGAAGGGGATTCTGAAGCCCTCCACGAATCCCTGCCACAAGAACCTAGCCCCGGCTCGATCAGCGTATTGCCTTAGCCAAGGCAACATCACGTCGACTTTCACCGGTGATACCCCCAGTTGCAGTCGTGGGGGCGGTAGCCCCAGTCGTTCCCCCCCCTGCGGTGGGCTTACCTTTTTTGAAACATCTGTTGGCTCCGTGGTTCCCGCCGCATCCCGAACACTCGTGTCAAAATCTGCACGAAGCACCCCACTTACATTGCCTCTCATTGTACAACCAGCAGAACCCTTTCTTCTGTCCCGCCGACACCGCGCTTCCTGTGGCCATGCCGGCTGTCCCAGGAAAGGGCGTGCTCTTTTGCGACATCATAATCTTCATCCATAATGGCAGGTCCATTTGGTCCCAGCGCATGGACGGGTTAGCTGCCAGCCGTTGATGAAACTGTTCGTCATACTTCCACCATGCTAACCCCCCGTATGTCCTGTACGCATACCCTATGGCGTCAAGGTAACAGAAGAGTTGCGAGCAGCAGTCGGGGCGCTTTTCCCCCGATTACGCTTGCAAGAATACAAAGGGCCCCAAGCCAATTTCCAAAGGTCTTTGGTATCTTACGATACCTTTTCTCTTCCTTTTCTCTTCCTCCTCTTTTTTAGCATCTTTTTTGTCTTCGTCCTTCAGATCCAGAAATTCCTCGAGGGGAAGAAGGGAAAAAATTTCCACGAATTCCCCTTTCCAAATTCTTTCCTTCATCTCCACCTTCAAGTGACATCCCAAAGGCCCCGCAAAAGACACGTGAACATTTTGCCGTGCGGCCTCTGAGAAGTCACCACATGTTACCGCCTGCTCACCTTCCCCTTCCGGTTGCCCCACCGAAGAGGCAGTACCACCTGACTCCCCGACACTTTACTTCTTAGCTGGCGTCCCTGCTTTCCTAATGTCTGCCTCCATGACACCCTCTGGGGACCATACCCTACTGAACTTATGTGCCTCCCCTTCCCCCGACCAAGAGTTTAAAAATGATTTTAAGCAGTCTAAGAATGTCACCGACTCTGGTGCAGTTATGGACTCACCGCTGGTGCCCCCGGCCGCTTCTGGCCGCGGGGTAGCTGTCCTTCCATCCGCCTTGCCAGGTACCGAAGTGTCTAGTTGTCGCCGACTCCTGCCTGTCTGGTCCCTCCTCGGGACCGCAGGTGTGGTACTCCGCGACCTGTAAGGAGAAGACAACCTGGGTAGTCTGCTCGGTCGATTCCCTACCCGCCCTTCCTCCCTACGCTCCCGTTCTCCATCCCAGGCTCCGCTCCTCCTTGTCGCCCCTCTGTCCGTGATGTAAGCTTCACATTGCCGGCCCTGGAAACTCCTGTCAGTTGAACCAGAAACGCTGGGCCGGCTTCTCCTCCTCAAATCCCTGGAACCGGACCTCCTCAACTCCTCCCTGCAACCGGACCTGGATGCGCTGCGCCTGTGGTGTGATGAGCTCCTGTCCCTGCTTCTTTGCCTCCCCGTCCCTGCTGCTGCACTGTCCTTGGGAGCAGTCGGATGGGCCCTCCCACCCGCCCCCATCGCTCCTGTCATCATCTACCCGAGTTGTCCTTTGCGCCTCCCCTCCTCTCGCTGTGTCTGGCTTCCCCCCAGCTGCCCTGCTTGGCTCTGCGCTGACCTCCACCGCCTGGCAGCTGGCTTGTTCCCCAGCCCTGCCATCCTCTGCATCTTACGGATGCCCCTGCCGCGCTCCTCCACATGCCGGACCCTGTCCTGGCCCCCACGTGGGCCGCCTCCTTGTTTGCTGTGCTGTCCAGGCCCCCCTTTCCCATCAAGGGGACCACCTGCGCCGAAGAGACCACTGCCCTGCCATCCCCTTGCACTTCAGCAGCTCCCATGTTAGCAGACTCACCGGGCCTCCAGGCCACGTGATCGCCCGCCGTCCCGGCCGCATGATGGGCCGCCTCTAGACGCGACCTCCTGCCTGCCGCCAAGCTGCGGGGCGCCCTCCTCGCCGCCGGCTTCGGTTTTGCGGCCATTCTCGCCTGACCGCCAATCCCGCTTGACGGCACCTCGTCCTCCGCGCGGGTCTTCGTTCCTGCGCCGCGAGAGGAGGAGCAGCTTCTCCCAGCTGCTCGTGAAGCCAGGCCAGACCCTTGTCCTTCACTGCCGCCCTCACTCCATTCAGGATCTCCTCCAAAGACGCCATGGACCTGCAGAAAAGAGAAAAAAGAAGAACCTCGCTGACCTGTCACAGTTAACAGGTAAGTGAGGCTCCGATTAAAATGGCCACTCTCTAAGATGGCCGTTATTTAAACTAACCAAACTCCTCCCCCCCCTCCCCACAGTATTATCCTAAACCAACTCCTAACCACATTACACCTGCCCACTCTCTGGCCCTGTCAAGGCCCACTCCTCCCACTTCGTTGTTCCATGGGCTTCAGCACCGTTTCAATCTATAATGAATGCAGTGGCAAGGCTCATTTTCCTGTCCGCTTGCACCTCCTACGCCTCCCCGCTCTGTCATTGGCTTTCAGTTAGATATAGGGCTCAAATTAAAATTCTGGTGCTTGCTTACAAGTCCCTACATAATGCTGCTCCAATCTACCTACCCTCCCTAATACACAAGTATGTCCCATCAAGGCCCCTACGCTCTGCCAAAGACCTACATATATTCTCTGTCCGTACTCCCACCTCTAATGCTCACCTCAAGATTTCTCCAGGGCTGCACCTCTTCTGTGGAACTCCCTTCCCTTCTCCGTAAGAATTTCACCCAGTCTCCACTCATTCAAAAAAATCATTGAAACCTCTCTTCTTCAAGAAAGCATTTCAATTAAATTGTTAGCGGGTTTTTATCCCCCACCCCCCATGACTCCTCTCCTGCAATTGTCAAAAATCACCTACTAAGCCCTCAGTGAATACTTTTCTAACAACCTACTTTTTACCCCTACTTTTACCCTTTGTGTCACTATACCCCACTCCCTCTAGAATGTAAGCTCATTGAGCAGGGCCCTCCACCTCTCTATTCCTGTACGTCCAGTTGTCTGGTTACAATTACATGTCTGTTAGTCCACCCATTGTACAGCGCTACGGAATCTGATGGCGCTATATAAATAATAAAATAATAATACTGCAAGGCATCTCAGAATGCAAGGTGTCTTGCTTATGCCACCTAATGTTACACTGAAAAGGTGTATGGTGTTAAATCCATCTACATTACTATCCCTGGATTTAAAAGAGGGGAGTGGGGATAGTAGGAATGGTACTTGTACTTCTGATCTTTTTGTAAATTCACTTTCACCAGATGAGTTAGCTGATGCCCAGGTACCCCATGATTGTGCAGCACTAATGGCACAAGAAACAGCAGGTTTTTACACATTTAATTGATTCTCCATTATCTAATGCAGCTTTTGAGTTTTTTGTAGATGGTTCCAGATATGCTGATGAGAAGGGTAATTTCCACACTGGATATGCTGTAGTCTCTGCACATGAGGTAATAAAAGCTGAACCACTCGCTCCTTACTGTTCTGCACAGGAGGCGGAGCTGAAGGCACTCACTGAAGGCACTCACATTTTATCACCTTAGTAGGAACTCCAATCAAGAACTCTGAAGCCGTGAGTGCACTTATGGACGCTATCCTGCTACGCACTCAAGTAGGCATCATCAAGGTGGCAGCTCACGTGAAGATCATAGATAAAATCACAAGAGGAAACCACAAAGCAGACGAAGCTGCCAAGCAAGCAGCAATCCAAGTACATCCTTCTACAGGTAATACCTTCCTGCAGGTTGTTCTTACAGATGACACCGTTGACTACAATATACTGCTGAGCTTATAAAGACAAACAAGCAAGGAAGAACGTGACCTCTGGAGGAAACAAGATGCAGAACCGGATGATGACAGAATGTGGAGGAAAGATAAAAGACTGTCTGCCATGAGTGTTGTACCCCATGATGGCCCATGGACCTACACATCTATCCAACATGCACATGAACCACATAGTATACACCCATTGGGTAGCACCCGGATTTACTGTTGTAGCAGCTAAACACACCCAAGCTTGCAAGATTTGTGCTAGAAACAATCCAGGCAGGCTGTCGAAACACCGAGTAAGCACACACCAAGGCCACTTTACCCGTTTCAAAGACTGCAGATAGACTATATTCAACTGTCTAAGGTAGGAGTGTACGAATATGTGTTGGTGTGCATTTACATTCCAACTCCGACTTTGGAAGGTTTTTACGATGTTACCCCGGCTTACAAATGCAGGAACTCTCCTCAGCTGATTCTGGTGGTCTCTCAGTCCAAGGGAACCGTGATGAAGAAATAAATGAAAGTCCCACAGGCTTTGGCTAGCAGGCCTGGAAATACCTTGGACATTTGGGTGACCCTTGGATCAAAAGAGGGGATTGTGATAGAATTTATCTCGATTCCAAGGCTCAAGCTTATAGGTGTCATATTATGATATCCTATATTAAAATTGGCTAACTTGGACTCCGGAAATGCTTGATGCTTAAAACGACACTTAAGACCATACATATCTAGTTCCGGGAGCCATCTGCTCCCCCACCTGAGCTGTCTCTTCTCAAAATCATTCTGTTCTTTCTCCAAGTGCACTTGTAATAATAATTTGGGCTTCCTCTGAAAATAACAAAGATCAATATTTGGATCTATATCATAATCGAGTTACTAATCGAATCGAGGAACCTAGTCAGTTGTCACCATTATCCCTCCACTGCTCCCCTCTCCTGCTCATCTCCCCACCTCCTCGCCTGCTACCCTCGCTCTCCGTCTCCTTTCCTAGTTAGTCATTGTACTGCATAAATGGGCGTCCACAGGAATTTTTCCAGGGGGGGAGGGGGCATAATTGTAATGACATCCATGCTTGGCCCCTTTTTGACAGTGTCATGAAGGGGAGGAGCATAGTCATTATCACATAAAGCCAGGGTGAATAGCATTTTCACAACTATGGTGTCAGGAATACATGTTTGTATTCCTGACACTATAGTGTTCCTTTAAGTAAATTAAAGGAACATTCTGGTCACCATAACAACTTCATCTAAATGAAAGTGCTATGATGCCGGAAGCCCCTGGGCACTCTGTTTCCTGTAAGGGGTTAAACCGCTCTCAAATGGTTTAACCCCAAAGGCTTTCTCCAGCTCCAGATCTCCAGGTCGCTCAGTGGTATTCGGCTTCTGAAACGGAGTGTCAGGAAGTGCAGATTGACATCAGGCATGGGTGCTGCTGATTGGCTAGAGTGGTCAGCTGACGCTCTAAGCCAATCGCTAGTTCCCGATTCATAAATTTTTAAAAGTTTTTATGAATGGGGAGCTACTGATTGGCTTAGAGTGCCAGCTGGCCGTTGTAGCCAATCAGCGGCACCCCTACCTAGCGGCCCTCAGTAAATAAAAGTGAACACATTAACACTATTTTTTACCTGGGGAGAGGAGAAGATCCAAAGTTTCCTGCCAGGCCCAGGTACCAAAGCCTTATGATGTGGTGTCCAGAATGAAATGGAGGGATCACTTCACTTGTCCTTCCTGCTCCAATCTCATTTTCTTCTCCATTTGACACAGTCTTTTTCTTCTGACACTGTCTTCTCTCCTCCTTGGCTGCTCCTGCTCCTTTACCTTTCTGCTACTTTCTGCTCCTTTCTCTCTCTGATCCCTTTCTGCTCCTTGCAGGCCCTTCCGGATCCTTGCTGCCCCTTCCTGATCCTTGCTGCTCATTTCTGTTCCTTTCTCTACTTTACCTTTGTACTTCTTCTGTGCCTTCCAGATAATTGTTGACCCTTTCTGCTCCTTGATTTCCTGATTTCTCTTCCTGCTCATTGCAGACCCTTCCTCCTTCTTGCTGCCCCTTCCTGCTTCTTGATGACCCTTTCTGTTCCATGTAGTCCCTTTCTGTTCCATGTAGTCCCTTTCTGTTCCATGTAGTCCCTTTCTGTTCCTTCTCCTACTTTACCTTTGGGCTCCTGATTCTTTCTGCTCCCTCCTACTCCTTGCTGGCCCCTCCTGCTCCCTGCTGCCCCTTCCTACTCCTTGCTTCCCCCTCTGCTCTTCCTATTCCTTTCTGATCCCTCCTGCCCCTTGCAGAACCTTTCTGCTCATTTCCGTTCCTTCTACTTTACCTTTCTGTAGGCTGTCTCCCCCCATTACTCACTTACTTGATCTGTAGGTTGCCCCCCGTCCCTCACTCATCTGATCTGTAGGTTACCCCCATGCTTGCTGGCTGCACTGCGGATGCAGTCAGGAGAAAGAAGCAGGGATAAACTGTAGCTTCCTATCCCTTTCTCCATTCACAGCACCACCTACTGGCCGGTGCCGGTATTGAAGTTTATTATCACACAAACAAAAAAAATCCAAGTGCTCACCCTTGCCCCTCCCCTGCGGATGCCCATGACTGCATGTCACATCATACCTTATCCCCTTTCTGTGTAAGCCACAATCCCCTTAAGTGTTCCAGACCATCCCATTAAGCTTTCCCTCCATGTCCGCCTTCCACCTCCAACATTGCCCTTAAAGTCAAATGAAGTGTAAACATCTCCAACAGCGTCCCTCCCCCCACCCTCCATACCCCAACCAACTACATGTAAGAGAACTGTAGAGGGGTCCTGCCAGACAGTCCCTCAGCCGCAGCGCTTTTACTCCTCACCGGTTTCTGGGATTCCGCCACCACGGACGATCGCCTGGTTGGGGAGCAAACCGCATACGTGGATAGAAGTCCCTGAGGTTTCCATTAGTCCCCCTTGATTTGCCCAACCAAATAGAACTAGACAAACTCAAGTGTCAGTGTCTCAAAATCATTCTGTTCTTTCTCCAAGTGCACCTGTAATAATAATTTGGGCTTCCTCTGAAAATAACAAAGATCAATATTTGGATCTATAGCATAATCGAGTTACTAATCGAATCGAGGAACCTAGTCAGTTGTCACCATTATCCCTCCACTGCTCCCCTCTCCTGCTCATCTCCCCGCCTCCTCGCCTGCTACCCTGCTACCCTCACTCTCCGTCTCCTTTCCTAGTTAGTCATTGTACTGCATACATGGGCGTCCACAGGAATTTTTCCAGGGGGGGCATAATTGTAATGACATCCATGCTTGGCCCCTCTTTGACAGTGTCATGAAGGGGAGGAGCATAGTCATGATCACATAAAGCCAGGGTGAATAGCGTTTTCACAACTATGGTGTCAGGAATACATGTTTGTATTCCTGACACTATAGTGTTCCTTTAAGTAATTTAAAGGAACATTCTGGTCACCATAACAACTTAATCTAAATGAAAATGCTATGATGCCCTCCCCCCGGTAGTCCCCCATCCCCGATGAAAGTTGAGGCCCATCATTACGGCTCTGACCACTTGCCCAATGCTCGGTGCTAGGAGGGCATATAGAAAGGATGTATGCAGGGACCCCCAGAGGGTAAGGGTACAAGACAGGACTTATCTGGTATGTCTGCTGAACTGGATATATGCGGGTACCGAACTTGTCCGCAACCAAGATGGGGGCTTGCTGGCCTCAGCTAAAGTGCGGTCTCCGTAAGGGACCTCCCTCTGCGGTCACTCCTCAGGGACAGCCGTTTCAAAGTGGCTGCGAGCCATGGGGCATCACGGTGAGTCACCTCTGCATTGTCGCATTTGACTCAGTGTTTGGGACCCAGGCCTTTGCTCTAACGGCCCGAGGATCTAGTCTGCAACTTCTGTAGGTGGTAGTCCAAGGTGTTGCAGATAACATGGAACTTCTTCTGGTCAGCATAGGGGGATCCAGTCATTCTGGTGCCGTGCAAGTAGAGCAAAGGGGAATCCCCATTTGTATGGGATGCCTCATTCCTGAAGGAGTGACGTGATGGGCCGCAGGGCCCTGCAGGCTTCTAACGTGAGCAGTGACAAGTACTGAAATATGGCAACCTCCGCTCCACGGAATCTCCATAGTGGTCTTAAGCGTGCTTTAGCCATTATCCGTTTTGTGTTTGTAGTTGTGTAGGCAACATATTATGTATGCTATGCGTGGCCTTTTTGCCCTGTGTTCCCTGTCAAATGCCATGGTCTCCGGTGTGTCTGCCCCGAGAATTTCTCAGAAGAGGGCCCGCAGCGTGGCCTCCACATCTTCCTCTGCAGTTTGCTCAGTTATTCCATGTACCCAGGTATTGGATCTGCGGCCTCTATTATCCAGATCTTCCGTCTGGCGTCGTAAGGCGAGCAGCATGTTTGTCTGGAGACAGCAAGGTTTGATGTCTCTGCTCGCTTTCTTACAGCATGTGTGGCGGCCTCCAGTTTCTGGAGTCGGCTGCCATGTTCTGCAATTTCGGTCTGTAGCATGGCGACTTCTGAGCGGATCGCCACGTGTATGTCATTGGAGAGGGCATGGAGGTCTTCCTTGGTGACCACTTAGCTTGACAGCGCTCGTATGTCCGCACTGATGTCTGATAGGGTTTGTCCGCCAGGCTCTGAGATATGGGAGCGGGTCGGGGAGTCGGCCATATCTGGGCCTGTTACTTCGATGGACATTCCCGCTGATGAATGCAGGAACCCGTCCATGGGTCCTGCCTAGGAGTTGCTGGGATTGCTCCGAGGGGTCTGAGAGCCATCAGAGTATTTTGTGCGTCCCATTTTCAGTCCTCGCTATAAGTTTAGTGTGCTTACAGAAGCGGTGTGGGACAGAGCTCTCCAGTTAAGCAGCCATTTTCCTCGGTGTCCAACCCATGCCCCCTCTCCTTCTCTTTTCCCCCTTTTTTTCTAAAACAATATTGTTAGAAACTAATTCTTCCAGAGTGTGACGAACTCCCCTTCCCACGTGAGTTTGCCACGAGCTCCTGGAGGAGCTTGCTTGCCAGCCTCCTGCCTACAGACTATGGGCCCTGCAGGGAAACCTGTAAAAGACTAGTTAACTGGCTTGGTTCATGCCCTTTCTCTATTCTGTTTGGGAACCGAACAGACGCACGAACCATGGACCGCCCAGGAGATTGTTAAGCCTAATTGACAGTTTGTAACACGTTCCACTGCAGTGTTCTAATTGTTCGTCTGAGTGGCTGCTGTCTGCATGAACGACCACGAGGTGGCGGCCATCTTATTCGCATGAATGCAGGCAGCGATGTTTGGTCGTTGAGTTCATGGAACTGAAATCGGACACAGAAACTCCCGAACACAGCTGGACTCCCATCATCGCCTGCGTTCGGTTCTATATGACTTAGAAGGGCACTGCTCGGTGGAAACGTTCCCAACAACAAGGTGAACAACCTCCAGGGTAGAACTATGGATTACGTTCGATAGTTTGTTCATTTTTAAAATACCGAACTTGACCAACCATTAGCACTGATTTCATGGAACTGTTTTGGGCATAGGACCATGTGCACGGTCTGTCAAAATTATGACTTCCAGGGAAATTCCGAACCCCTGAACCGATCTGGGTGATTTTTGGATATGTTGGTCACCCAGATCGGGGTATCAAGAGATGTAACTTTTGTGGGGTTTTTATGTGTTTTAAAGGTATTTTGGAGATTTTGTAATATTGTATGTTTTTCTTTGCCTGAATATAATTGAGTTATTCCAGTTCCTGACTCAATTGTCTCTCAGGCACAGAGGAGGAGTTTGGAACTTGTAACTCGTCCTGTGATGGTAGTAATCAGTATCACCGTCTAGTATTCCTTTTCCCAATAGCAGAATAACTCCAATAATTCACAGGAACAAATATCGCTGTTATCGCCAAATAATCCACACATGAGCCAAAGCTTAATGCTGGAACAAGACGGTTTTACTGGCACACAGAACACACAATTTATACAATACAAAACTCCTCCTCTGGGCCAGGCTAGATAATTGGGTTTGAGCAGCATGCTAAACTCAATTATCTACTGGCCAGAAAATTTACAGTTTTACATTTTTTTAAAACAATACTTTCCATATCACATACCAATATAAATTTTACATCCCTGGGTAGCTGATGGTCTGGGGAGCAACATACTTAAATTTCACGAAAATCCGCTTGGTAGTTTTCGTGTCCCGTCGTGTGGAAGTTTGACCGGCTCACCGCGTGTTGGTATCCGATTTAGAGTTCCATGAAATTGGGGCTAAGAGCCGGTCTCCGTTCGTGTCTATTTACATGAAAACTACCAGGGTTAGAATGCAGAGTTCGTGGACAGTGCTCCCCTCATTCGGTACTTTGAATTTCCCGAACGCCGTTCGTGTCAAGTTCGTGAAAATAAGTCAGACGGGACTTCCATGGGGGACCGGGTCATGCTGGAGGGCCATGACGAAAATAGTTCCAGGCGCTCGACGCCTAAGTCCCGCTGACCGGCCGTTCGGGAGTTTAAGAAGGCTGCCATTCATTGTTCTCGCCACGTGTTCGGGTCACCCACCCAGGAGCACTCAATTATCTTGCGGTTTCACAAGATTCTAAGTTCTAATTGCTACCCAGGGTGGTCCTCATTCGGTAAAATAACTATTTTACCGAACAAGGGCTTTTGACGAACAGAAAGTAACGAATAAAGTAATAAATCTAACGAATACAGTAGCAGGGAGGGAAATAGTCGAATGAAGGAAGGGTGATTCTTCACAAGTCCCCTCTCAGAAATGTTCTTGTTTGTGTGGGAGTGTTATGGGCGTGCTTAACTGTGTCTGAAATCGTATAAAAGCAGGCCATCTGGCCAGATTAAAAAATTTCAGCTTGTACTCCCAGAACTATGTGTCCTCTCGCAGAGCAGAGCACTTTGATTAGTTGGATGTCAAGCCAACCAGTCAGAGTGCTCTGACAGGTGAATGTAGAGATTTACCTATCAGTCTCTTCATTTACCTGTCAGAGCACTCTGATTGGTTGGTTTAAACAAGCCAATCAGAGCGCTCTGGGCCTAATTGCAGGGCATGGGAAGGCTTTATAAGCCTCTCCCCATCATGTGGCGCTCATTCTGTGCCGTGCCCTCCATGGGCACAGATGGGTTATTTTTTTACCATCTGGATTTTTTTTTTTCGCCATATTTTTGAGGGGCGCTCAAGTTTTTTTATTTATTTCATTTTCAAAGTTCGACGGGTATTATGGATTTTTATTTGCCATTTTTTGGAGCTAAAAAAATAAGGCTTATAGAAAAGAGAAGACATTGAATGATACGTCTGAAAATTTTACAGGGTAGGTCCCCCCTTATTGCACTAGCGACTGGGCAGCAATAGCTGCCCAGTCACTAGTAGTTTTAAACAAGTGGCTGCTCGCTGTTTAGGCGATAAGCCCCTACTCGTGGCATGCAGGAGGATTTAACCTTTAGCCGGGGGGCCGAAGAGGAAGGAGTGGGACTCCCTGGGCTCCCAGGTAAGTCCCCGCACTGCGATTGCTGGCGTGGGATTGCTGGCGATTGCAGTGTGGGGACTTACCTGGGAGCCCAGTAAGTCCCCCTCCTTCCTCTTCGGCCCCCCTGAGCCATGTGATCGCGAGGTCCTTGCAAGAACCTTGCAATCTATGCCGTCCATGTCAATGCCAGCAGGGGAGTGCCTGTACTACCCCTGCTGTCTGTAAAAAAAAAAATATTGTTTAAAACAGTGTAAAATTAATATATATATTATACAGAAAGAAGGCTTGCACTCACGGTCTGTCTCATGGTAAAAAAAATTCCTCTTTATTCCAGTATTCTTAAAACATGATTCAATTCATCAACGTTTCATCAGGATCAGTTTAGGTGTTAAACTGATCCTGATGAAAGCCACAATTGATGGCTGAAACGTTGAATTGAATCATGTTTTAAGAATACTGGAATAAAGAGGAATTTTTTACCATGAGACAGAAAGTGAGTGCAAGCCTTCTTTCTGTATATTCTACAATTTTTTGGCTATGGCTGTATGCACCCGGCATTTTTGTTAATTTCTGAAAGTGTGTGTGCAGGGTACCAGTGGCATATTATATATACACACACACACACACTAAGTGTATTTTAATATATAAATATAGATAATAATATCTCAAAATACACGTAGAATGATATTTATTAAATATATAATTTTTATTATATAATAAAATAAATATGTAAATATGTAAAAAAATAAATAAAAAATAAATAAAAAAATATATATGTGTAATTTTGTTCTAACTGTATTATATATTTTGTTCTACGTGTATTTTGATAGCTATATATATATATATATATATATATATATATATATATATATATACACATTTTATATCTATATACATAAGTATATAATACGTATATATCAACAAGTTCTTGTTGAAGTGCACTCACAGGACTTAATATTTCTAATCGTGCTGTTTATTCAAGCATCAAGTAATACAAAGAAGTGTCGACGTTTCAGTCCTTGCCGGACTTTTTTCAAGACTGAATTTTGGATATGTGGTTCACCCAGATCCGTTCAGTAGTTTGGAAGATACAGTTTAATGCAGATTCCGCAGAACATATACAGATTATATAAAAAATAATTACTGTATAATGTGTCCCCTGTTGTATAGTTTAAAACTACTGCACGATGTCTTTGTGCACCAAATACCGTCGAGATGGCACCGTGTAGAAAAGTCACAACAGTGTCTGTGAGTTAAAATGGCCGCCATCTATTGTTCTCGCCATGTGCTTCATCCATTGTTCTCGCCATGTGCTTCATCCATTGTTCTCGCCATGTGCTTCATCCATTGTTCTCGCCATGTGCTTCATCCATTGTTCTCGCCATGTGCTTCATCCATTGTTCTCGCCATGTGCTTCATCCATTGTTCTCGCCATGTGCCTCTGATACATGCAATGGTGGCCACCCAGTAACTCCACAGTATGTCCCCAGAGGGTTCTTAAAGGGCCAGTAGCAGCATAATACAATACAACAAGCCCAAATCAGTTATTTCAAGGGCCAAACTTCCCAGGGACCATAATCACAGGGCAAGAGGCTGACAAGCAGTCCTCTCCAGACACAAGTGGCGGGGCTGGTTCCGCCACACTGGACATACCCCATTTGCAATACCCTGGGTTGTCTACTTTGGCAAATGGTATGCCATCATGGGGGTAACTCTCATTCCTGGGCTACGATACGGTCTCAAAGGCAACATATCCAATCTGGCGAATTTCAATGTGAAAAAACAGAAAAATGTAATGTGCTATATTTGACCCTGTAACTTCCCACAATAACAAATCCTGTACATAGGGGGTACTGTTTTACACGTCATACGTTGCTGAATAAGTGTACATTTGGCTCAGTCCTTAAGGGGATAATCAACCATGACATGTGCATTCTGTTTTGAGGTATGTAGACTTTAGGCTTGGGGAAGATTTTAAATTGTGCGGGAGGTCGTTCCACAATTGCAGTCTGTAGGAGAAGGAGGATCGAGCTGGTTTCTTTTTGTATTGAGGTAGACTAAATAAAGTAATGGTACTGGATCGGAGGTTATAGGAGGTGGGAACAGCCGAGGAGAGCATTTTGCTCAGTCAGGGTGGGAGTTTCCCAGAAAAGCTATTAAACACAAGGCTGGAAAGATGAAGGGTGCGTCTGGATTCCAGCAACAGCCAGTTTAGTTCTTTTAGCATGTCACAATGGTGGGTCCTGTAATTACATTGTAGAACAAATCGGCAGAAGTTATACAATGTATTGAGTTTATTAATGTAGGATTGTGGTGCAGATGCATATACTTCATCTCCATAATAAATGATTGGCATCAGCTGTACAATATTTTCCTCTACTGTAGGGCTTAGGCAGGATTTGTTTCTGTACAGGGCACCTAGTTTTGGATAAAGTTTAGATGCAAGTTTTTCTATGTGGAGGCCAAAAGATAGATTGAGGTCTAACAACATACCCAAGTATTTGAAAGAGTGGACTGCGGTCAGGCCCGGACTGGCCATCGGGCACACCGGGCAAATGCCCGGTGGGCCGCGATGGCCGTGGGGCCGAGGCCGGCAGGGGAAGTCCCAGGATCTCCCCGGCCGGCCCCTGCAGGGCCAGCGCTATCCGAGCGCCGGCCCCGCTGGTTTCAATGATGGGCCGGTGGGGAGATCAAAGATCTCCCTCACCGGCCCACATACAGTATATTCCGGCCGCCAGCAGGGAGAGAGGGAGGGAGCCAGGAGAGGACCCGGCGGAGCTCTATCTTGCAGCTCCGCCGGGTTCCTCTCGCGAGATCCGGAGCGTTGCCATGGCAACGACCGGATCTCGCGAGAGTGAACTCTAGCCCGCAGGCTAGAGTTCACTCACCCACTGGACCACCAGGGATGGTGTCACCGTGCCGGTCCCCCCTCCCAGATACCAGCATGCCGGTCCCCCCCTCCCAGGCTAAAAGGTAAGAAGGGAGGGGGGGACATAATGCCTACTTGTTTTTTGTTTTTATCTACCCTCCCAAACACACACACCACTCTCACACCCATCATCCACAGCACTCTAACATACACATCACACACAGCACTCTCACACCCATCATCCACAGCACTCTCACACACAGCACTCTCACACCCATCATCCACAGCACTCTCACACACAGCACTCTCACACCCATCATCCACAGCACTCTCACACACAGCACTCTAACATACACATCACACACAGCACTCTCACACCATCATCCACACTCCACAGCACTCTCACACACAGCCCTCTAACATACACATCACACACAGCACTCTCACACCCATCATCCACAGCACTCTCACACACAGCCCTCTAACATACACATCACACACAGCCCTCTAACATACACATCACACACAGCACTCTCACACACACAGCACTCTCACACACACACAGCACTCTCACACACACACAGCACTCACACACTCAGCACTCACACACACACAGCACTCACACACAGCACTCTCACACACAGCACTCTCACACACACAGCACTCTCACGCACACAGCCCTCTCTCACACACAGCCCTCTCTCACACACAGCCCTCTCTCACACACAGCACTCTCTCACACACAGCACTCTCTCACACACAGCACTCTCACACACACAGCACTCTCACACACACAGCACTCTCACACACACAGCACTCTCACACACAGCACTCTCACACACAGCACTCTCACACACAGCACTCTCACACACACAGCCCTCTCTCACACACAGCCCTCTCTCACACACAGCACTCTCACACACAGCACTCTCACACACACAGCACTCTCACACACACAGCACTCTCACACACACAGCACTCTCACACACACAGCACTCTCACACACAGCACTCTCACACACAGCACTCTCACACACATCACACACATCACACACAGTACTCTCACACACATAATACACAGCACCCTCACACAAATCAATCACACACAGCACCCTCACACTCAGCACCCTCACACACCTCACATACACACAGAACCCCCCGACACACTGCACCACACACATACACAATACTTCCAAACATATTTATATAATATATATATGTATATATATATATACAGTATATATATATAATATTCACACACACAAACTATAGCCTGTATGCACACTCTTGCTACATCCCCTATACACACACATTCTCTTCAGCCCCTAGCCACATATGCATTACATTACACCACAAACACAACACGACTAAAACCGACCTTATAACACAATACCACACCACAATCAGCTCACTCTGCACACACACAATGGCAGGCTCCAAAAACATGCACAATACTCTTTCCTGGCATTTTTGTCTCCTGGTATCCATTTATAGAGACACCAGAGACAAGTTGCAAGGAAACACAGTGCAAGCATGTTATTAAATTTGCTTGCGCTGTGCAGAACAAATACAGGGCTTTTTTCTCATGCTAGAGCTCTTCAGCAGAGCTCTGCGCATGGTCTGCCCTGGAAGAGCATTGAACCAACATGCTCACTTTGAGAGGGGGCGTGTTTGTCATTAATGATGACAAAACACACTCTCTCTGCCCCGCCCCCTTCTTAGTGGGCCGCTGTGATAGAAAAAATGCCTGGGCCGAATTTTTTTCCCAGTCCGGCCCTGACTGCGGTCAGTGTGCTATTTGAATTTGTTTTGATGGATAGGTTGGAATTGTGTAATTTGTGTAATTTAGGTACTGTTACAAAGATCATTGTGACAGTTTTGTCAGTGTTTAGGAAGAAGAGTTTGTTTTTTGTGATCCACTTTTCTACCTCTGTAAACTGGTCTTGGAGCACAGCCTCAAGCTGCGGTAGATTGGATTTGCTCGCATAGATTACTGTGTCATCTGCGTACATGTGTACATCCCACCCATGACCCTCTATAATTCTGTGATGAACTGCACTTTGCCACTGGCTTTTGGAGGGGCCTGGTTGCCAGCCTGTTGCCCCAGGACTATGGGCCCTGTGATAACCCATGTTCAACTTTTGTGGAGATATGTTGTATTTTGGGGTTTGTAAAAATTATTATTTTTTCTGCTTAGAGTTAATTGAGTTAGTCCATTGTCTTAGTTAATTGTATCACAGGCAGAGGGGAGGGCTTGCTGACTGTATGTGGGAGTGTTACAGTAATAATTATTGTTCCTATTGGCTTGTGTCCCCTTTGTCCCTGTGCCTTTGTTCTCAAACCAGATATTCTTACCCTCAACTCGCAGTCTCGTCTCGTGTTGTAGGGAACAGCTATAACTGCCATATAACTGCTAGCTCTTGTAAGAGCTCTCTTCAACTATACAGCTATACTCTCCTGGAGGAGAGGTCCTTCCCACAGCTATACTCTCCTGGAGGAGATGTCCTTCCCACACGGTCCTGAGTCCAAAGGTTGGACCAGGGTGAGAAGGAGACGGCGAGACCCCAACCAAGCTACGGCGGTTCGTGGAGTCTGCAGTAGCTATGGTGTCCAGTGCGGTGCTTATGGTCCTTGGCAAGCGCTAGGAGCATCGATTGACAGACGGTCTGTCACACCTTCCTTACTGATATCCTACCTACCGACCCTCCATAACCCCTTCATTACTGGTATCCCACCCACCGATTCTTCATAATTGATAACGCTCCATAACCACTTTAGAACTAATATCCCACCATCTAGACCTCTATAACCCCTTCATTACTGATATCCTTACCGCAAATCCTTCATAACCCCTTCAGTACTGATATCCTACCAACCGAACCTCCGTAACCCCTTTCATTACTGATATCCCACCCACCGACCCTTCATAACCCCTTCATTACTGATATACCACCCATCGACCCTCTGTAATCCCATTATTACTGATATCCTACCCACGGACACTCAGTAACTCCTTCATTACTGATATCCCACCCACTGACTCTCTGTAACCATTCATTACTGATTTTGTCCCCAGTGACCCTCCATAACCCCTTCATTACTGATATCCCACCCACCCACCCTCCGTAACCCCTCATTACTGATTTTGTCCCCACTGACCCTCCGTAACCACTTCAGTACTGATATCCTATGAACCGAACCTCCGTAAATCCATCATTACTGATATCCCACCCACCGACCATCCATAACTCCTTGATTACTGATATCCCACCCACCGACCCATTATTGATATTCTAGCCACCGACCCTTTGTAATCCCATTATTACTGATATCCCACCCACCGACTCTCCGTAACCCCTCATTACTGATTTTGTCCCCACTGACCCTCCGTAACCACTTCATTACTGATATCCTAACACCGACCCTTTGTAATCCCATTATTACTGATATCCCACCCACGGACACTCTAACTCACTCCTTCATTACTGATATCCTACCCACTGACCCTCCGTAACCCCTTCATTACTGATACCCCATGAACCGAACATCCATAAACTCATCATTACTGATATCCCACTCACGACCCTTCATAACCTCTTCATTACTGATATCCCACCCACCAACCCTCTGTAACCCCTTCATTACTGATATCCCACCCACCGACCCATTATTAATATTCTAGCCAACGACCCTTTGTAATCCCATTATTACTGATATTCCACCCACGGACACTCCGTAACTCCTTTGTTACTGATATCCCACCCACTGACCCTCCATAACCCCTTCATTACTGATATCCCACCCACCGACTCTCCGTAACCCCTCATTACTGATTTTGTCCCCACTGACCCTCCGTAACCCCTTCATTACTGATATCCCACCCACCCTCCATAACCCCTTCATTACTGATATCCCACCCACCGACCCTTCATAACCTGTTCATTACTGATAAACCACCCACTGACCCTTCATAACCTGTTCATTACTGATATCCCACCGACCCTTCATAACCCGTTCATTACGGATATCCCACCCACCGACCCTTCATAACCCGTTTGTAACGGATCGCCTAGCACCCCGACTTGGTACCTCCGTTAATGGATGCTCCTAGTGCTTCCTGAGGACTCCAAGCACTCTGGCAGACACCACAATCACCGAATCCGAGAAACCTTTAAATTCTCCCAAGCATATGAATGCTGTAGACCATTGAATAGGAACCATATGAATAGGCTTGTACTCCTAGCAGTCAACTGGAACAGCATGCAATAAATCCTTCCCCCCAATAATGAGACGACACATCACTTTGAGGGTAAAACAGGAACTCTGGACTGGCTCATCCAGCATGGCTTTTATTTCCAACTCACACATACAGGCCACACCCAGGGGGAGGCATAAAAGAACCAATGACATAGATGGTACAACCCACACATCCCCTCCCCTCAGATAACCAGTTAACATAATTATACAGCCAGGAAAACTACAGTTTTTATACATGTGCTATAACTTTAAATCCATACATCCAATCTTCCTAAAAACGACATATTTAGAATCAGCACACTTTAAACATAAACCCTTCCAAAAATCAGCCAAATCCCTCCAGTGGATCAAAAGTTAGCTGGAGGTCCCTTTATGACCGACCGCAAGCACATTTTCCTGCCCAAAACAGTTCCATAGATTTGGGCTGTGCAGTCGGTCAATTTCATGCCGAAAAACGACCATTTCGAACGGGACTTAGTCTCTGGAGCTGCAAGTTCAGTATGGGAGAAGGTAAGGGTCAGCGGTGTTCGGCAAAATGTGTAGCCGATTTCAGTTCCACAGAATCTTTAGAATACACCGTAAATCCATCATTACTGATATTCCACCCACCGACCCTCTGTAACCCCTTCATTACTCATATCCAAAACACCGACCCTCTCTAACCCCTTTATTACTGATATCCTACCCACCGACCCTTTGCAATCCCATTATTACTGATATCCCACCCACCGACCCTCCATAACCCCTTCATTACTGATATCCTATGAACTGAACCTCTGTAAACCCATCATTACGGATATCCCACACACCGACCATCCATAACTCCTTCATTACTGATATCCCACCCACTGACCCTCTGTAACCCCTTCATTACTCATATCCCACCCACCGACCCTCTGTAACCCCTTCATTACTCATATCCCACCCACCAACCCTCTGTAACCCCTTCATTACTGATTGTCAGGGTCTTACCTGGGTTGGGAGTCTGTAGCGCAGATATGTTGCTCACCCTTGCAGATAGCCACAGACCAAGGAGGTCAGGTAAGAATTCACCCGGCCTGTGGGTCTGTGCACAGGGGCTGTGCAGGATGAATTACCAAGTCGCAGGACAGGCAAGGACTCAAACAGCAGGATTGTCAAGGAATAGCAGAGGTCAAAGGATGCCAGAGGACAGGAACAACGAGGAGTAGCCGAAGTCAAGGAATGCCAGAGGTCAGAGTAAACGTAGTCAGAAGCCAGGGTCAATAATAAGTAGCAGATCAGACAACAGGAACACTAGTACGGAACACACAACAGGATCAAAGACTTGACACTGATCACAGGGCGAGGCTGAGTTTAAATACCCTGCTGATGTCTGATCAGGGTCAGGTGAAGCACAGCCAAGTCAAGGTACAGCCTCCAGTGTAGTAGACATGCCAGGATGAACAGGACCGGAATCACCTGTCAATGTATAAAGCTGCTGTGGCTCAGAGGTAGGAAGCAGGACCAGGACTGAGAAGTTCCCCGATTCAAGTCCCCTATTGGGAACTCCTGGAGTGACCACATCTGACACTTATATCCTACCCACGAACCCTTTGTAATCCCATTATTATTGATACTGATATCCTATGAACCGAACCTCCATAAACTTGTCATTACTGATATTCAATAGTCAATGAATATCAGTAATGACCCTCTGTAACTCCTCATTACTGATTTTGCCCCCATCGACCCTCTGTGACCAATTCATTTCTGATATCCTACCCACTGACCCATCGACCTTCCGTAACTCCTTCATTACTGATATCCTATGAACCGAACCTCTGTAAACCCATCATTACTGATATCCCACCCACTGACTCTTCATAAATCCTTCATTACTGATATCCAACCTACTGTAACCCCTTCATTACTGATATCGCACCACCGACCCATCGTAACCCCTCCATTACTGATATCCCACCCACCGACCCTCCATAACTCCTTCCTAAACATTCTCATTATGTACAGAGTTTATTGGAAAGGTAATTATATTTATCAGTGATTTTAAGAAAGAACTGACTGCAAGGAATGGAGTTTAGTATACTGAGAGTAATCTAGTACATTTTTTGAATGATATAAATTATCTTCAGAACTTATTTTTTTGTGTGGAAATGGAAATATTACAAGCTTCCATATGGAAAATATAGAATATTTTTTCAATCTAGATCTTTTTAGTCACTGGATACAATCCATGCATTTTGCTGTTTTTGGGTGAACAGCTTGATTTATGCTCATTACCCGATGTGTACTAATTTCTAAATAAACTTCATGTAGTAAGGATGAGTCCCAGCGCTCATTGTTAAATTACCATCTCATTGCTTGGAGTTTAAATGTAATATTTTAGCTTTTATTTACATAGAGATATCATTTTATGAGATCATGCAGGGGAGATTTGTAAAAAACAAAACAAAAACAAGGCTTGACAAGTCATTGAAACTGTGTCTGTACCTTTACCCCAGCTACAGATACATTCCATACAATCTCCTTATTTTACTGGACATAATATAACATCTTACAGTTTAAATTATCAGCATAGTGTCTTCTATATCCAGCCAATATGACTCCCCATTCCCCAACTGCCAGCATAATGCCTTCTATATCCAACCAGCTGGCCTTCCATGTAGAGGACCCCGGGTAACCCGACTAGTTACCTCCGCTATTTTCCCTCTCAGCCAGACTTGAACCTTGTAATTATAATTCGTATTCCCCCAGTAACTAGACGAGACATAGTTCTGGGAGTCATTAGGTTTATTCAGGCAGGACACTCTCAATTTATACACAGATCCCCAGCATGGCGTCTCCATACAAAAATATTACAGGTCACTCCCTGGCGTAACTGTATCTGGGAGATAATTGAGTCAAGGAACTGTAACTTAATTATCTTTTAGTTACAGGGAAACATACAAAAGTACACCAAACATTCACAGGATTCCCACATGTATTATATCCCCGGATAGTCCATTTGATAGAAGAGAATCGACACTGAGGTAAAGTTCTGACCGGCCGACCACAACGTTGGAGCTCAAAACAGTTCCACAGAAAATGGGGCAATAGCCGGTCCATTTTCGGGAGTTCCTGTACGCACACTGGGGAAGGCTCCACCTAGCTTTTAGGGATCGAATTCTCCCCCTGGTTGATGTTGTCTGTGATGGTCACCCCTGAGTAGTCAGGGTATTTACCACCTAGATGTCCTTTTCCCCAATCTGGATGGGCGCTGTGCAGTCCCAATACGACATCCTAGTATACTGCTATGATAAGCAAGTTCCTTAGAGCTCTGAGAAGAGCTAGTGATTACAGCAGGTATAGCATTTCCCTACAACACGAGACGAGGCTGCGAGTTGAGGGTAAGAAGGTCTGAGAGTTTAATGGTACAGGTTGGATTTTTAGACAGTTCCTCAGGCCTCTGGACCTGATGGAGCACGGAATTACAACACGTACAATGTACAATGTCTGACACTCCCACATACAGCACGCAATCCCTCCCCTCTGCTTGGGAGATAATTGAGCAAGATACTGTAATTATCCCGAAACAGAAAAAACTAATTTTTCACAAAGTACAGAAAACACCCCAAAACATCACATAACCCCATAAATGTTATACCCCCTGATCAGTGGTGTATCCTGGTTTTGTGCTGCCCTAGGCAGGACAAAATTCAGGCGCCCCCCTCTCCCCACCCAACCCTTCCCCCCCGCCCCGCATTCTAAATACACACACACACATTCACTGACAGATACGCATACACTAGCTAACAGAAACACACACACACTAACAGACACACTCACACTCAGTAACAGACAAACACACTCACTAACAGACACACACTCACTCACTAGCAGACACAAACTAGCAGACACACACACTCACTAACATACACACACACTCACAGGCAAACACACACACTAACAGACACACACAGTCAGACACACACACTCACTAGCACACACACTAACAGAAACACACTGACACACACACACACACACATTGACTAACAGACACACAGACACACAGACACACACACTATCAGACACACAGACACACACACTATCAGACACACACACTAACAGACACACACACTAACAGACACACACACACACTAACAGACACACACACACTAACAGACACACACACACACTAACACTCTCACTAACAGACACAGACTAACAGACACAGACACACACACTAACAGACAGACTAACAGACACACACACACTAACAGACACACACACTAACAGACACACACACACGCTAACAGACACACACACACTAACAGACACACACACACTAACAGACACACACACTAACACTCTCACTAACAGACACAGACTAACAGACACAGACACACACACTAACAGACAGACTAACAGACACACACACACACACTAACAGACACACACACTAACAGACACACACACACACACACTCACCCACATTAACAATTTTTTTTAAATTTATTTAAACACCTCCCCAGCCTCCTTACCTTTGGGAATGCTGGGGGGAGGAGTCTCTGCAGAGGTGTGTTTCCCTGGTGGTCCAGTGGCTGCTGGGCGGCGCGGCCGGCGAGGGAGCACTTCCTCTGAGCTCTCTGCTCAGCTCCCTCGCGCGCCGCCCGCAGAGCGAGGCTGGAAGGCGGAGCCGGAATATGACGTCATATTCCGGCTCCCAGCCTCACTCTGCGGCGCGCGAGGGAGCTGAGCAGAGAGCTCAGAGGAAGTGCTCCCTCGCCGGCCGCGCCGCCCAGCAGCCACTGGACCACCAGGGAAACATACCTCTGGAAGTGCTCCCTCGCCGGCCGCGCCGCCCGACCGCCCAGCATGTCTATTAGCCGCGAGGCTAACAAGGCATTTGCCCTGGGCATTTGGGGGCGGCGTTTTTTGCCACCCCCTGGAAAATGCCGCCCAAGGCAAATGCCTTGTTTGCCTCGCGGCTAATACGCCCCTGCCCCTGATAGCCCTGATCTGAGTGACCAACATATCCAAAAATCCCCCCGATCAGAGCAGGGGTTCAGAAAATTCCTAGAAGTCCCGTTTGACCGACTGCACGCATGGCTCCATGGCCAAAATAGTTCCAGAGAATTAGGCTGTGCGGTCAGTCTATTTCTAATGATTAAAATGCACTTCGAATATTCGAACAGGACCATTCATGCACAAAGTCAGAGTTGAAGTGTGTTCGGAAGATTGCTTTGTTCGTGGGGATTTAGTCTAAGTTAGCTGGAGGTGGAAGTTCTAGGGGTGTTCATGCCATCATGTGTTCGGTTATACGAATGGTGACCACCCAGCCGTTCGTCAATTAAGTTGCGGTTAACCACAACTTCTGGGAAGTTAACAAGTAGCACACTTCCAATTATGGGTGGTCCGGTACTTCGGCTGTTCGACGGTTTGAAGTACCACTTCGAATTACTTCGAAGTCCCAGCAAGCAGAAATAATGTCTGTAACGGAGCTCCGTGTACTCCGACCGAGTACCCTCCGTTTATGGATGCTCCTAGCGCTTACAGAGGACTCCAAGCACTGCAGACGACACCACAACCACCGCAGGCTCCACAACCGCCGTAGCTTAACTGGAGCCTCGCCGTCTTCCTTCCACCCTGGATCGGATTCTGTCCTCCAGGACTGTTTGGAGAAGACCTCTCCTCCAGGAGAGCGTATCCGGAACAGGCTCTTAAAAGAGCTAAGTGATTAAGCTCAGGGGAATATGCAGAGCATAGCAATCCCCAGTGTGATATAGCAGTTCCCTCCAATAACGAGACGAGGTCTGAGGTCTGGAACACCCAGCCTGCTTTTTATTACAGTTGTGCACATACAGGACACACCCAGGAGGAGGCATAAAACAACCAATCAAGTAACAATACAACCCACACATCCCCTCCCCTCAGATAAGCAATTAACATAATTATTACATACAGTAAAAATACAGTTTCCACACATACTCTGTAACTTTAAAACCATACATCACATTCACATAAAAATACATATCCACAATCAATCCATTCAGGGGAACAACATATTATATTAAAATGGCATGAATCAGACCAGGGGTTCAAAGTTAGTAAAGTATCTTTTAAAACCCCTGTCAGCATGGCTTTCCAGTTTAGACCGGTTTTACAGAGTCTTCTCTCCTGGAGACACAATGGAGAAGTAATCCAATTACCTCCCAGTACAGAGACAGACTCCATTGAGCACATGGGGAAACAAAGACAGTAAAACACTTTAAAATACATAAAGTCCACTTTTACACATAACACACAGACATTTCACATATCCCCAGATAGCTGGGATCTGAGCGCACAAAACTACCGAATAGCGCGCAGATTCTATTCACACAGTTCAATTGCCATGGAGCTAAAGTCTTTCCCATAGTCTTTCATTATATGAATAGGCTCCATGGCAT
This sequence comes from Pelobates fuscus, assembly GCF_036172605.1. Classification (NCBI taxonomy): domain Eukaryota; kingdom Metazoa; phylum Chordata; class Amphibia; order Anura; family Pelobatidae; genus Pelobates; species Pelobates fuscus. The sequence continues at coordinate 1,663,646 of NC_086323.1, forward strand.
AGCTATCTGGGGTATCACCGCTCACACAGGGCAAGTACCGAATGGCCCCACTGTATTTAAAGGGCCAGAATGAGTGACATGCACTCTGTTAGGGCCAATTACTGTTTTTAAAGGGCCAAATCTTCCAGGGCCATAGTCGCAGGGGAGGAGGCAGGCAAGCAGGCCTCTCCAGGACAAAGTGGCGAAGGGCACTTTGTCACACATCTGCCCTTTGGGGGAAGACTAACCAGGCACCTGACCTTCTGTCGGTCAGTGCCTCCGTTAGTCGATCCACCAACCCACAATAAACAGATGTCAGAGTAGCCCCCCCACAACAACAAAGTACAAGAGCAACCCACCCACAACAAACAGTTACTGCACCTGGGTATTTTGCTGTGGTGATGGGGTAACATGCTGAGGGGACTTGAAGGGCAGAGGCCAGCGGCGCTCTGCCCTGATGCCAGCTCTTCTGCTGGGATAGCCTGCAGGACATCAGGCTCTGGACCAGGGACAAAGGTAGGGCAGAGGCCGACTGCACTCTGCCCAGCTGCCAGCTCTTCTGCTGGGGTGCTGGGAACATAGCCTGGCCCCTCCTCCTGTTGTCCCTGTGAGGGTAGTTGGAGATCTGGACATGCTGTCCAGCATCCCTGTAGGTCAGGCACAGAGACCACGGTCTCATCTGCGCCGTCTGGGAGATTGGTGTCTCCCCTTGTTAAGGTAAGCTGCCGCTGGGGAGAGAGGGTGCTGCGCTCCTCTCCCTGAAACACAGGCTGCCGCTGGGGAGGAAGGACGACACCTTCAGCTCCCTGGGGTACACACTGCCGCTGGGGAGGAAGGACGACACCTTCAGCTCCCTGGGTTACACACTGCCGCTGGGGGGGAAGGACAACACCTTCGGCCCCCTGGGGTTCACACTGCCGCTGGGGAGGAAGGACAACACCTTCAGTTCCCTGGGGTACACACTGCCACTGGGGGGGGAAGGACGACACTTTCGGCCCCCTGGGGTTCACACTGCCACTGGGGAGGAAGGACGACACCTTCAGCTCCCTGGGGTACACACTGCCGCTGGGGAGGAAGGACGACACCTTCGGCTCCCTGGGGTACACACTGCCACTGGGGAGGAAGGCCGACACCTTCCGCTCTCTGGGGTACACACTGCCGCTGGGGAGGAAGGACGACACCTTCAACTCCCTGGGGTACACACTGCCGCTGGGGAGGAAGGACAACACCTTCAGTTCCCTGGGGTACACACTGCCACTGGGGGGGGAAGGACGACACTTTCGGCCCCCTGGGGTTCACACTGCCACTGGGGAGGAAGGACGACACCTTCGGCCCCATGGGGTTCACACTGCCGCTGGGGAGGAAGGACGACACCTTCGGCTCCCTGGGGTACACACTGCCACTGGGGAGGAAGGCCGACACCTTCCGCTCTCTGGGGTACACACTGCCGCTGGGGGGGAAGGACGACACCTTCAGCTCCCTGGGGTTCACACTGCCGCTGGGGGGAAGGACGACACCTTCGGACCCCTGGGGTTCACACTGCCGCTGGGGGGGAAGGACGGCACCTTCGGCCCCCTGGGACTCCCACTGCCCTGCCGGTACCTCCAAAGTATACTGGGACTGACTGGAACTGAGTAGGTATTGGTACTCCTGCTCCAGTTCCCATTCCTGGATGGTCAATTCAAACAGGTCTGGCACTAGGTCTTCATCCATAGGGAGATCTAGTATGGGGGCTCTGGATTCATATATGTCCCATAGCCGTGACTCTGCAGTGTCCCAAACCTTGGCCCGGCACAGGCGTCCCATAATAGACCAGGGCCACTGTAATTCTCACCCTCTGGTCTGTCGCACTTAGCCATCCCGGGAACACGCTGAACTGCATACCAATGTAGCGCCTGGTATTCGTCGTCGAGCCCCAGTTCCCTCCATGCCAGAGAATTAAGCTGCATTACCAACTCCCACCTGGGCTGTTCTCCCATCATAGGCATCCATAGGGCCACTCTGTGGCGTTACTCACCTTTCCCAGGGGCCGGCCGCGGTCCTCTCTTCAAGCCGCGCGCGGTCCTGCGGCTGCACGAGCCGCGCGCGGCTCATACGACGCTTCAGGCAGGAAGGCGGGCAGTGACCGCGAGATGCGGTCACATGTCCCGCCTGAATCTAAGAGCGCGCCGCGAGTCTCGGGCGCGCTCTTAAAGAGACAGTGGGAGCCTAAATTGCCGAAAGGCTCCCATTGGCCCCTGTCATCCCACACACCCCATACACTTACCTTTTGGGGGTGTGGAAGTGACAGGAGCCAATCACATTAGTTTTGAACCTATTTATACTTACCCTTTTCCCTTAGTTCCTTGCCCTATCGTGGTTTCTGCTACAGTTCCCTTTAGCGCTTCTTGTGTTCAGTTGTGTTCCTCCGTACTTGACCTTGGCTTTGTATTCTGACTTTGTTTTCGCTTTATCCTTGTCTGTTCCATTTGCCGGCTTGCTGTTTCCTGTGTACCAGACCCCGGCTTGTCCTCGTTTACGCTGTCTCTTTGTGCCCTTGACCTCGGATTGTTCCTGACTCTGTACTTCTTCTATATACGTCGAGTCCGGCCATTCTAAGGTCCGGTAGACGTATCTCTCCTCTGTTCTGCCTTCTGTTTAGCTGGATCCTGCGTGTAGGGGTATATTCTCGTTACACACTCTGACCTGTAGTCGCTGCTCCTCGCTGGGGAGACGCTCACCTCGCCCGCACTGGACACCCTCCAGGGCTTCGTCCCACATCTCTTTCCTGGCACTCTCTCTGCAGTCCAACTTGGTTGCCTCTGATACTGACCCACACAATGGGGCCAAGAGGCTCTGTAACCTCCAGTTGAACTCATCCTCCACTTCGAGTGCTGTCCAGGGACTTGCTGGCTCCATGCTGCCGTAGGTAGGGACGCTGCGCAATGGCTAGCGTTGCACTCAATTTGTAACTCCAAACGTTACCAGTGTCTCTGAGCTGCTTCTCCTCGCACTAGGACGCCATCCCACCGCTGCCACCACTGTAACGGAGCTCCGTGTACTCCGACCGAGTACCCTCTGTTGATGGATGCTCCTAGCGCTTACAGAGGACTCCAAGCACTGCAGACGACACCACAACCACCGCAGGCTCCACAACCACCGTAGCTTAACTGGAGCCTCGCCGTCTTCCTTCCACCCTGGATCGGATTCTGTCCTCCAGGACCGTGTGGAGAAGACCCCTCCTCCAGGAGAGCGTATCCGGAACAGGCTCTTAAAAGAGCTAAGTGATTAAGCTCAGGGGAATATGCAGAGCATAGCAATCCCCAGTGTGATATAGCAGTTCCCTCCAATAACGAGGCTACGTATTGAGGATCAGAAGAGGTCTGAGGTCTGGAACACCCAGCCTGCTTTTTATTACAGTTGTGCACATACAGGACACACCCAGGGGGAGGCATAAAACAACCAATCAAGTAACAGTACAACCCACACATCCCCTCCCCTCAGATAAGCAATTAACATAATTATTACATACAGTAAAAATACAGTTTCCACACATACTCTGTAACTTTAAAACCATACATCACATTCACATAAAATACATATCCACAATCAATCCATTCAGGGGAACAACATATAAAAAAATGGCATGAATCAGACCAGGGGTTCAAAAGTTAGTAAAGTATCTTTTAAAACCCCTGTCAGCATGGCTTTCCAGTTTAGACCGGTTTTACAGAGTCTTCTCTCCTGGAGACACAATGGAGAAGTAATCCAATTACCTCCCAGTACAGAGACAGACTCCATTGAGCACATGTGGAAACAAAGACAGTAAAACACTTTAAAAAACATAAAGTCCACTTTTACACATAACACACAGATATTTCACATATCCCCAGATAGCTGGGATCTGAGCGCACAAAACTACCGAATAGCGCGCAGATCCTATTCACACAGTTCAATTGCCATGGAGCTAAAGTCTTTCCCATAGTCTTTCATTATATGAATAGGCTCCATGGCATAGCTATCTGGGGTATCACCGCTCACACAGGGCAAGTACCGAATGGCCCCACTGTATTTAAAGGGCCAGAATGAGTGACATGCACTCTGTTAGGGCCGAATACTGTTTTTAAAGGGCCAAATCTTCCAGGGCCATAGTCGCAGGGGAGGAGGCAGGCAAGCAGGCCTCTCCAGGACAAAGTGGCGAAGGGCACTTTGTCACACATCTGCCCTTTGGGGGGAAGACTAACCAGGCACCTGACCTTCTGTCGGTCAGTGCTTCCGTTAGTCGATCCACCAACCCACAATAAACAGATGTCAGAGTAGCCCCCCCAAAACAACAAAGTACAAGAGCAGCCCACCCACAACAAACAGTTACTGCACCTGGGTATTTTGCTGTGGTGATGGGGTAACATGCTGAGGGGACTTGAAGGGCAGAGGCCAGCGGCGCTCTGCCCTGATGCCAGCTCTTCTGCTGGGATAGCCTGCAGGACATCAGGCTCTGGACCAGGGACAAAGGTAGGGCAGAGGCCGACTGCACTCTGCCCAGCTGCCAGCTCTTCTGCTGGGGTGCTGGGAACATAGCCTGGCCCCTCCTCCTGTTGTCCCTGTGAGGGTAGTTGGAGATCTGGACATGCTGTCCAGCATCCCTGTAGGTCAGGCACAGAGACCACGGTCCCATCTGCGCCGTCTGGGAGATTGGTGTCTCCCCTTGTTAGGGTAAGCTGCCGCTGGGGAGAGAGGGTGCTGCGCTCCTCTCCCTGAAACACAGGCTGCCGCTGGGGAGGAAGGACGACACCTTCAACTCCCTGGGGTACACACTGCCGCTGGGGAGGAAGGACGACACCTTCAGCTCCCTGGGTTACACACTGCCACTGGGGGGAAGGACGACACCTTCGGCCCCCTGGGGTTCACACTGCCGCTGGGGAGGAAGGACGACACCTTCAGTTCCCTGGGGTACACACTGCCGCTGGGGGGGAAGGACGACACTTTCGGCCCCCTGGGGTTCACACTGCCGCTGGGGAGGAAGGACGACACCTTCAGCTCCCTGGGGTACACACTGCCGCTGGGGGGGAAGGATGACACCTTCGGCCCCCTGGGGTTCACACTGCCGCTGGGGGGGAAGGACGACACCTTCAGCTCCCTGGGAATCACACTGCCGCTGGGGGGGAAGGACGGCACCTTCGGCCCCATGGGACTCCCACTGCCCTGCCGGTACCTCCAAAGTATACTGGGACTGACTGGAACTGAGTAGGTATTGGTACACCTGCTCCATACATCACATTCACATAAAAATACATATCCACAATCAATCCATTCAGGGGAACAACATATTAAAAAATGGCATGAATCAGACCAGGGGTTCAAAAGTTAGTAAAGTATCTTTTAAAACCCCTGTCAGCATGGCTTTCCAGTTTAGACCGGTTTTACAGTCTTCTCTCCTGGAGACACAATGGAGAAGTAATCCAATTACCTCCCAGTACAGAGACAGACTCCATTGAGCACATGGGGAAACAAAGACAGTAAAACACTTTAAAATACATAAAGTCCCCTTTTACACATAACACACAGACATTTCACATATCCCCAGATAGCTGGGATCTGAGCGCACAAAACTACCGAATAGCGCGCAGATCCTATTCACACAGTTCAATTGCCATGGAGCTAAAGTCTTTCCCATAGTCTTTCATTATATGAATAGGCTCCATGGCATAGCTATCTGGGGTATCACCGCTCACACAGGGCAAGTACCGAATGGCCCCACTGTATTTAAAGGGCCAGAATGAGTGACATGCACTCTGTTAGGGCCGAATACTGTTTTTAAAGGGCCAAATCTTCCAGGGCCATAGTCGCAGGGGAGGAGGCAGGCAAGCAGGCCTCTCCAGGACAAAGTGGCGAAGGGCACTTCGTCACAATGTCCTAGAACCAAATAAGTCACAGGGGCCAGCATAGGTCCAAGGTAAAAGACTGACAATTAGGGGGTCGGAGCCAAGCTGCCGACCTGAATGACTGCACGCCAAGCGAGCTCCGCAGCAAACGAGAAATTTGGGCCAGATAACACAAATCCAGTCCATCGAAACCGGCACCAACCGACCCGCAGGCAACCGCCGAAGATATGGGCTGCAAAAACAAAAATCCCAAGCCCGACAATCCGCGGCTAAACCAAAGTATCGGTGACATGTGGAAGCAGGCGCTTAGTGCTCAAGGTGCAAACATGACCGCCTACAATGACTACGGCTCGGATATCTCCGACGACTTCAACACAGAGGCGGAGATGGAGCAACCACATGCGGAACTACCACCCCGCAAGTCACCCCCGAAACCAGACTCCTCGCCGGTAACAGTCACGGTCATGAAAGACCTTCTAGCGGAACTCCGCCTAACAATACAAGCCGACATGGCTCAACTGCGCAAGGACCTACAGGGCCTGACGGGTCGCCTGGGCACACTGAAGGCAGACTCCCAGTGCACCAAACGACAAACGCAACACCTGCAACAAACGGTCCAGGAGATCAAAATGCAGCATTGCACCTACGAGCAGCGCATAGCAACATTAGAGGACCGGAGTCGCAGTCGGAACATTAAAATCAGAGGCATGGGAGAGTAGATACCGGAGACGGAGCTCCCACACACATTGCGGAGATAACTACAGACACTCTTGCCTCACAAGCAAGCCAGACAGGTACCCATAGACAACCTGCACTGCCTACCACGAGCACCCAAGGCCCCTATAACGGCCCCACGAGACCTTCTGGTTTGTTTCCAAAATCAAGGGGACGAGATGGCGGTAATGCAGGCTGCGCGGAACCAATCCCCATATTAATTTGAAAATATGCAGCTTTCTTTTTACACCGACCTATCGGGGTCCACACTGGCATGGAGACGCACTCTCCAACCTTTTACAGCCCTCCTACGCCAACATAAAATTACCTACCATTGGAGAGGTTCACGCATGCTACTTATCCAACACGGGAATGTGGCCTCTACCATCCGGGACGTACAGGAGGCAAACGAACTGCTGCCGACACTGGGACTCCCACCCATCGCTCATCCTCCCTCAGAGACTAGAACCACGATGGCAATGGATCCACTTGGAACCCCGCAACGGCGGTCCCTTTTGTCCCTAGAAGAGCTGACACAGCAACTACCGAGGCAGCCAAAACTTGAGGCGGCCCCAAAGCCACCCGGTATCCTGACCGGTATTCTTTTGCAGCAATATTCCCTGCATCCACTGAACTTATGAACCAAATAGAACGCATTAATGTTGACACGTTATTACTGTCAACGTTTTCTTGCAACTTTCTCCTTTTTTATATATATATATATATTTTTTTTTATGAACCCACGATAGTACTTACCACCAACGGCATACTATAACCATCTATGTATAGCCCCTTTGCAACCCCCCACCCCCAGGGTTACAGGGGGATATCTAAACAGCAGCTCATGGGGGCCCCGAATAACCTACTATAGTCGGCACCAAATAGACGGACCACAAGAGCCACTAGTTTACCATACAGCTATACAGCGGAATTCCCAAAAATAAAAAAGCTCCACGGAGCAAAAACCAACTACAACACAACACGGCACAACTCCCACCAGTGCAGAATACTTCAGGGCTAACCTACACACGGCACAATACTGGTCCATTGTGTTTAAACCGACAGCTATCGCCCCCCACGGCCACACCAACTACACACACTGTATTTCAGCTACTTGTCCGAAAACTGTTATCTTAATATCGACTTATTGTTATATGCCAAACGTTTAACAGCATTATTAATGCCAATGTTATTTTTAGCTTGTTACAACCCATAAAAGAAAATAGAGAAAATTTATGACAAACTTACCGTAATTTTCTTTTCCTGGCTATTTCTCATGGCAGCATCACTTATGGGTAGCTCCTCCCTTAGCAGTCACAGGACAGGAATTAATTAGATTAATTAATTAGACTGATAGGTATAAAGAGTCCCTCCCTCCTCCCCTTACACCACAGTCCAATTATAAAGCTGAAAATAAAAATGGGCGGGAACCCTGATGCTGCCATGAGAAATAGCCAGGAAAAGAAAATTACGGTAAGTTTGGCATAAATTTTCTCTATTCCTGGCTAATCATGGCAGCATCACTTATGGGTAATACCCAAGCTCACAGAAAATAGGGTGGGAATAAAATCACGATAAAATACACAGAACAAATTATTATGCTATGACTGAATTTAATATCAACGGGACAAAGAAACCGTAGACAAGACACTCTTCCCAAATGAGGTGGAAGGAGTATCCACATCTAGTTTGTAGTGTTTCATGAACGTCATCGGGGAAGACCAGGTGGCTGCCTTGCAAATGTCATCGTATGGAACCTCTGCCCAATTAGCCCATGAAGTCGACAATGCTCTGGTTGAATGAGCCTTTATCTTCAGTGGAGGAGAGCGATCTTTATTGAGATATGCCTTTCTGATTACAAGAGCAATCCAACGCTTCAACGTAGATAGAGAGGCTGCCTCACCTCTCCTGGCCCCTGAAGGCAAAACGAAAAGCTGGTGAGTTTTCCTGTAAGGAGCAGAACGTTCAAGGTACATAGACAGGCAGTTCATGACATCCAAACGTTGCCACTTGATCTCCTCTGGTGAAGAAGGATTGGGGTAGAAGGATGGCAGGACCACCTCTTGAGATAGATGGAAACGAGAGACCACTTTAGGCAGAAATGCTGGATTAGGTTTCAGGCACACCCTATTGTGGTAGAATTGTAGACAAGAAGGCAAGGTGGAGAAGGCCTTGATCTCTGAAATTCTCCTAGCGGAAGTAATTGCTACTAAGAACAATGTTTTGTAAGTTAGGAGGACAGCATCCAAATTCACAAGAGGAACGAATAGATCCTCAGTCAGGTAGTCGAGAACAAGCGGAAGGTCCCAAGGAGGGGTAGTGGATCTCGAAGGCGGTCTCAACTTGAAAGCTGCCTTGAAGAACCTGGAGATCAATGGGTCTGATGACCAAGAGGTGTTGCACAAAGCTGACAGGGCCGAAGACTGAACTTTAAGAGTGCTGATGCTAAGACCCTTAGCCAGACCTTCTTGCAGGAACTCCAAGATTTCAGTGTTGCGAGGGCGTATGAAGTCAACTCGCTTGGCCGAAGCCCATTCCTGAAACACATCCCAGATTCTATGGTAGCATGAGGACGTAGAAGCCTTCCTTGAGTGTAAGAGGGTATTGACCACTGCTTCTGAAAGGCCTAACTGTTGAAGTCTTTCTTTTTCAAGATCCACACCCCCAATTTGAGGCGTTCCGGATGAGGATGGAATATTGGACCCTGCGTTAGCAGATCCTTCAGAACAGGCAGGGGCCGAGGCTGTTCCTGGCTCAACATTGACAGTAGGGGAAACCACGGCCTTTGAGGCCAAATTGGGATTACGGCAATAACCTTCTTCCCTTCTGACCAAACTTTTCTCAGGAACCTGTGTATCATGGGTAGGGGAGGGAACGCATACCCCAGATCGAACGACCAAGGAAGAGATAGAGCATCCTGGCCCAGTGCCTGACTCTCTGGGTGGAGGGAGTAGTAATTCTCCACCTGGCGATTCCTGAACGAGGCCATCAGGTCGATCTGGGGCATGCCCCACCGATGGGTGATCCAAGCAAAAACTGACTGGTGAAGTTTCCATTCTCCCGGGAGAATTTCTGTTCTGCTGAGAAAATCCGCCGCTACGTTCTCCGAGCCTGGGAGATAGATAGCCTTCAGTCCCTGGAGATAGGTCATGGCCATTTCCATTAGAGGAGCTAGCTCTTTTAAGAGCTGCTTGCTCCTTGTGCCTCCCTGGTTGTTTACATATGAGGCCACCGCTCGGTTGTCCGTCTTGATCAACACCCAGGAATTCCTGATCTTCGGAAGGAACACCCGAATGGCCTTGGAAATAGCTCGTAGTTCTCTTAGGTTCGAGTGGAGCCGACTTTCTTCTCGAGTCCACCACCCCATAGTCCACGAGGAATCGAGGTGGGCACCCCAACCAGAAGAACTGGCATCTGTCGTAATAACGGTCCACGGAGGCTCTTCCAAGGGAAAGCCCTTTGCTAGGTTCTTCCCGTGCTTCCACCAGTTCAACTCTCTTCTTACTGGCAGTGGCAGAGATATCTTCTGATCCCAATCAGTTTTTTCTCTGTCGAACTGGAGAAGGAAACAACTCTGTACAGGGCGAAACTTCCATTGGGCCCACTTCACCAAACCTATCGTAGACGTTAAAGAACCCAGGAGACTCATGACTTCCCTTGCCGAGGCCCTTTCGAGAACCTGGAGCTTCTTGACTTTGTCTTGTATCTTCATGACCCTCTCTGGAGACAAAAACACACGGGCAGAAATGGTATTTATCACCGCTCCGAGGAACACGATGGTCTGAGACAGAATCAGGGAGCTTTTCTCTATATTGAGAAGCCACCCGTGATCTTGCAGGACGTTCATTGCCATTAAAGTATGATGCTCCACTATTCTTTGTGAAGGCCCTATGATGAGTATGTCGTCCAGGTAATGGAATATCTCGATACCTCTCATCCTTATGACAGCAATCAAAGAGACAAGGACCTTCGAGAAAGTCCTTGGCGCTAAGCTGAGACCAAACGGAAGCCCTCGGAACTGGAAATGTCTTCCTAAAGCCCAGAACCGAAGGAACTGCATGTGATTGCGGTTTACAGGGATTTGGTAGTAGGCGTCTTTTAAGTCTATGGAGGTCATCCAATCTCCTGGTTTTACGCACTTTAGGATAGTCTGTAAGGATTCCATTTTGAATGTCCTTACGTCTAGAAAGGCGTTCACTCCTTTCAGGTTCAGGATGAGACGCCACTTTCCCTGGGGCTTTGGGGCCAAAAACACAGTGGAATACATCTCCTGGAACCTTTCGTGAGTAGGGACTTCCTCCAACACCTTCTGTTCCAGCAGAGTGGAAATGCAAGTCCTCATGGCCCTTCGTTTGACACCTTCTGACACTTTTGATTTTCTGAAATGGGCAGCATGTGGACGAGAGGAAAATTCTATCCTGTAGCCTTCTTTTATGATTGATGTGACCCACTCGTCTGCGACATTTGCGGCCCATACCGGGTAAAAGAACTGCAGTCTTCCACCCACCGTACCCGGATGGGCCCGAGGACCTTCAGAAGGTCTTCCCGGAGGTTCTGGCACCTCTACCTCTGGAAGCCTTATTGGAAGAGGAGTGAGAGAAGGACTTCCACGAAGAGTTCCTGGAATACTCCCTTCCGGGCTTGTAGCTTCTACTGTCCCGAAAGGACCGATCCTTAAATCGCCTGGTCTTCCAGGAGGAGGAAAAACTCTTTCTGCTGACTTGTGGAAGAAACGCTTTTTTCCCCATCAGCAGCTTTCTGAATGGCATCCTCCAGGATCTTACCAAACAGGAGGTCCCCTTGGAACGGGAGACCACACAAGGACGCTTTGGAGGCATAGTCCGCCCCCCAGGAATGAAGCCATAAGGCCCTTCTGGAGGCCACAGATAGGGCCATACCTTTGGCAATCATGCGAGTGATGTCCAGGGAGGCTTCAGAGCAAAATTCAGTAGCAAGGCTCAAATCCTTGAGACTTTCCAGGAGATGTTCTCTACGGACACCTTGACCAATATCTTCCTCCAAATTAGCGAGCCAAACTCTTAAGGCCCTGGAGAGAGTGGTCAGCGCCACTGCCGGATGAAGGGCGGAGCCTAGCGCCAGATAGGCTTTAATTAGGTCACCATCCATACGCTTTTCCATAGGTTCTCTTAAGTATGCCATGGAGTCTATAGGAAGCGTGGTCTTTTTAGCCATATGGATCACTGCGGCATCAACCTTGGGAACCGAATTCCAAAGGCAGCATGGCAGAATAAGGATAAGTCCTTGTTAATTTGTTTTTCAAGGTGGACTTCCTCTCTGGCTTATTCCATTCCTGAAGGATCATGTCCCTTATAGAGGAATGTACTGCGAACGTTGGTCTATTAGGTTTCAAGTCCTCAAAAAACCTGTCAGCCTCTCTCAATTCAGATTTTTCTTCCGTGAGGCTAAGAGTGTCTCTGAGGAGGGTAATAAGTCGATCTATAGATTTAGAGTCCAGAGACCTGGAGGCATAGTCAGCCTCCTCCTCCCCCTCATCAGAGACCTCCCACAGGTCAGGATCCTCCTCAGAGCTGGAAGACTGAGGTTCCGCTCTGCGTCTCTTAGGAGGGCCACCACATCCCGTGGTAGACTTAAAGCCCTCAGCAATTGCACGGGAAATCCAAAGCTTAAGGTCATCCTGCGGTGAAGTCTTACTGGGGACATTAGCCGCTTCCGACAAGCATTCCCTGCAGAGGTTCCTTCCAGGTGGAGCAGGTGATGAACAATTGATGCATCTGTTGGTCTTTTCTCTGGATTTTCTCGCTGGAGAATCCAACGGTTTGCTGGGGCTGAAATAAAGCCATATATAACATATATTACAGGCTCAGTATTCTCAGCACTCTTTTAACAACCCCCCCCCTGAACAAAATAAATGGCTCACCTATGTTTTCTAGAGAGGGATCTAGCAGAGGCAGAGGGAGAATCCATACTATAAAAGGAACAAAGGCAAAATCAGAAACACATTCCTAATAAGTCCAAAAGGGCAAACTGGAAAGCAAACCCAAAGCCCCCAGCAAAAACCATGGAAACAGGCAATCCTACCTCATAACGGCAGAAAACACACTCCAGGCAGCCAGGAGGCAGCAAGAAGGAGAACTGGCGAAATTCACACCGCAAATCAGAAGTTCCGAACAGCTGACAGGCAAGTGTCAGTATTCCCCTGTTTAAATACCTCTGCGCCCGGTCCGCGCATGCGCAGAGCGCTGGAAGGCCCGCCATGCGTTCCAAGCCTCGCGGCCAGCGCGAGGCACTTCCGGGTTCGGCAATTCCGCGGCTGGAACGCACACCACGGCAAAACAGCAACGCTGGCCGAGGAAGAGCTGAACACAGCCCCCACAAGGACAGCAACTCCCAGAAAGCCCCCAGGGGCAACCCAGGGCATGCAGGCAAGAAAACACAACTCCCAATAGAACACAACAGCACCCTCCATTAGGAAGACTGCAGTATGGATCCCCAAAGCACTGCCAGCAAGGTAAGGGGGGGGGATTTCAACCCCAATTACTAGGGGCACTTCCAGAACAAGGGGAAATTTTTAAGGATAACCAACCCCAGGAAGCTTAGAACAGTGTCTCCCTCATAACACTAGATATACATCCCACGCAGCAGTTCAGTACTCACTCTGAACCTGACCCAGTTAGTCCTGCTCATGCAGGCTGTTTACTGGGTCCTTCAAATGAAGAGAGGCTGAACTTCATTTGGAACGAACCCACGACAAACGCAGGAAGGTGGCCATAAAATAAAAACCAAAAAGTCCTGTAGAACTTGCTAAGGACAGGAAAAAAGACTGTGGTGTAAGGGGAGGAGGGACTCTTTATACCTATCAGTCTAATTAATTAATCTAATTAATTCCTGTCCTGTGACTGCTAAGGGAGGAGCTACCCATAAGTGATGCTGCCATGATTAGCCAGGAATGTGCAGTTCTTTATAATGCCATTGTGAAAGATGATGACCAACCAATGCGTGCTGTTGTGGCACTGGACAATTGCCTGTAACTACCTCTGCACAGAAAAAAAAAGAATAAAAAAAAAAAAAAGACTGACAATTAGTCCTCTCCATAACCCAGGGGTGTAGTGGCCTTCATTACACAGAAAAGGGGAAACACTATAAACACTGCAGAAAAGGAAAACACCATAAACACTGGGAAAACAGAGGGCTCCTGTTACATTGTCTATCTCCTGAAGAGCGCTCTCCAAGCTGGTCTGGAATCGGAGCAGGTAGCTCTAGAGTTTCTCCGATGTTCACAACCTCTTATATCTGAAAAGGGTTCCAGAAGCTGTAAGACCATGTCCCGCTACCTGTGTTTGGGAGACAAAATGGCCACCATTCCTTCGACCACCCAGGGAAAGCACTAATTAATTAGTTCCTTTGCAGTTAATACGCCAAGGAGTGGTCGGTGTTCGATTCGTATAACGAGTTGCAGGGGGTGGTCCTTGTTCGGGAGCCGAACCAGGTGGGCACAGGTAGGGTGTGACGAAGTGCCCTTCGCCACTTTGTCCTGGAGAGGCCTGCTTGCCTGCCTCCTCCCCTGCGACTATGGCCCTGGACTATATTGCCCTGTAAAACTTACATTTGGGGGTGGCGAAACCGACCTCGCCACGTGTCCTTGGAGGGGGCTGATTGCCCGCCTCTTGCCTTTGGACTAAGGACCAGACTTTATGGGAATGTGATACCCCAGATAGCTATACCATGGAGCCTATTCATATAATGAAAGACTATGGGAAAGACTTTAGCTCCATGGCAATTGTACTGTGTGAATAGGATCTGCGCGCTATTCGGTAGTTTTGTGCGCTCAGATCCCAGCTATCTGGGGATATGTGAAATGTCTGTGTGTTATGGATAAAAAGTAACTTTCTGTATTTTAAAGTGTTTTATGTCTTTCTGTAACCATGTGGTTAATGGAGTCTGCTTCTAGCCCTGGATAATTGGATTACTTTCCTCTTTGTCTCCAGGATAGAGGCCTATGTAAAACCTGTCTAAACCGGTTTGCCATGCGGCTAGTAAGGGACAAAAGATACTTTTAGTAACTTTTGAACCCCTGGTCGGATTCATGCCATTTTTTTAATATGTTGTTCCCCTGAATGGATTGATTGTGGATATGTATTTTTATGTGAATGTGATGTATGGTTTTAGAGTTATGAAAGTTGTGTAAAAAGTATATTTTAACTGTATGTATAATGGGATTATGTGTCACACTAAGGGGAGGGGATGTGTGGGTTGCACCCATGATACTATTGGTTATTTTATGCCTCCCCCTGGGTGTGGCCTGTATGTGTACACTTGTAATAAAAACCAGGCTGGGTGTTCCAGCACCTCAGACCTCTTCTGACCCTCAATACGTAGCCTCGTCTCGTTATTGGAGGGAACTGCTATATCACACTGGGGATTGCTATGCTCTGCATATTCCCCTGAGCTTAATCACTTAGCTCTTTTAAGAGCCTGTTCCGGATACGCTCTCCTGGAGGAGAGGTTTTCCCCGCACGGTCCTGGAGGACAGAATCCGATCCAGGGTGGAAGGAAGACGGCGAGGCTCCAGTTAAGCTATGGCGGTTGTGGAGCCTCCGGTGGTTGTGGTGTCGTCTGCAGTGCTTGGAGTCCTCTGTAAGCACTAGGAGCATCCATCAACGGAGGGTACTCGGTCGGAGTACACGGAGCTCCGTTACATAGGGTAACTCCCGAATGTAACTAACTAGTTTCTAACTGTGACAAACGCTCCTTCCCACAAACATTTGCCACAAACTCCCAGCGGAGTGTGGAAGCTGGCCTTCTGCCCACCGACTATGGTCCAGGTCTGATACACCGTTCAGGCCTCCTGCTCACCTGCCATTAGCAGCTTTTCCTGGATGCTCCTGGTTCGCCACTTTCCCTTCATACGCATGGAACCAAACACGGTGGCCGTTCGCATGAACCAAACCCATGAATGGTCCTCAGCAGTACTTAGCCACGACCGCTATGGAACTAATTTCAGCAGAAGGACTTCATGGGTCCCCAGTCACCTAAGCGGTACTTAGCTGTGAATGTTCTGAAACTGTTTTGGAATGAGGTGACTGTGCAGTTCCCAGACAACTTGGTCCAGGTTTTTGAACCACTTTGCGACCAGGGGAGTGCTTTTAGGAGGGAAGTTGTCTGAGACTAAGGGGAACAAAAATTACTTGAGAGCCAGGCGGAGCATTCTATATTTTGGATGCAGGAACCCCCGAAAGTTTACCAGCAAAAGCACCAAACACCCTGGAACTATTTTGGGCATAGGACCACGTTTGTAGCAGGTCAGACCTTTAACATGGTGGCGTTTCCCCTACACTGCATGAATCTGAGCACTATTTGGACAACTTGGGCTTATAAAGCCTTGCCCCACCCTGCAATTAGGCTCAGAGCACTCTTGAAGTCTCTACATTTACCTGTCACAGCACTCTGATTGCTTGGCTTGAAATCCACCAATCAGATTGCTCTGTGTCTGTTACGGACCGTTTCAGCAGACAAGGGGTTAAAATCCGTTTAGGCGATAATCCCCTTTTCAAAGACAGGCACAGCTACTGTAGAATCACCAAAACTCACGAATTGGATATAAGTGAATGCACCAAACACCCGAACTGCATACAAGGGAATAAGGTAGCACTCCAAACTCCCGAACTGGAACCTCACGAATAGCTGCTAGCAGACGAACAGGAAAAGCTCCCAAGCGGCTTACACTCCTGGCAATCAGTCTCTATCAGCATACAGTGAATCCCCCCAAGAATGAGACAAGGCTCCGTGTTGAGGGTCAAGCAGTGGTCTGTTTATTGAGGGCTACCTGCCCCTGTTTTTATGCAGGTCTCCCACCTGGTGGACACTCCCCTAGGGGACCAGATGGAAGACTGTAACAACGGACAGACAAGTACCAATTACAGACATACAGCAGTAAAACATCCCCACAATGCATCCTGGCTTCCTCCCCTCTGCCCTGGAGAAGTAATTCAATTATCTCCCAGGACAAAGGAAAAACTCCATTACACACTCCATATACACATCACTTTAAAATACATAATGGGACAAATGGTACAGTAAATATATACATGTAACATATCCCCAGATAGCTCAGGTCTGAGTGCACATTATTAGGTGAATGGCACTCAGACCACACAAATACAGTTTAATTGCCATGGAGCCAAAGTCTTTAATTACACTAATATGCTCCATGGCATGGCTATCTGGGTTAAAACATTCCTCCAACACAAAATACCGAATTTACATGCATTCGTTAAATCCGTGCGAATTAGAACCAGGGGCTGGAGGTTCAGCGGTGCCTGCACATAAAAGTGTCCGGTTTGGTGCAGGAAAGCCGGGCAGAAAAGCGCTGGCTGCCCGGGGAGCTCCAGAACACCGCCATCTAGCGGCCGCTAAGTGTAACCGCGGCCACCCAGTAACAATCAATTAAGCTGCGGTTAACCGCAGCTTCAGGGAGGTAAATGGAAGGCACACTCCAGCTTCTGGGTGGCCAATTAACGGCGCTGGTCGGCTTCCCACGGCTCTGGGGAGGCTGAAAAACGGCTGTTTGTTCGGTAGATAGAATCTACCGAACGGCTGTGCAGAAAGGGAGAAATAAATCTTTCTGCACAGTAAAATTAACCCTTTAGCTGCCGGTCCATAATCCAAAGGCAGCAGGCGGGCAACCAGGCTCCTCCAATGCAATGTGGCGAGATTGGTCTCGTCACAGTGTCATTTTACACAGCGTGGGAAAGTTCTTTGGAATTTTCCCACGCTGTGTAAAATTACACAGAGCACTCTGATTGGTGGATTTCAAGCCAACCAATCAGAGTTCTGTGATAGGTAAATGTAGAGACTTACCTGTCAGTCTCTTCATTTACATGTCAGAGCACTCTGATTGGATGGCTTAAACCCACCAGCCTAATTGCAGGACGGGGCAAGACTTTATAAGCTTTTTTTTTTTTTTATTGCGTCGGTTATTATGGATTTTTAGGGTGAGGGGGGTAGGTAGGGGTTCTTTTTTTGGGGAGGAGGTTACTAGGGGTTTGGGGACCCATAGTCACCTGGGGGGGTTACATTTTTATTTAGGGCCCCCACCCACTGCTCAGGGGTGGCGGCCAGGGGGGAGGACAATAGGTCCCCCCTCAATTGGTATTTAGCGCCCCCACCCACCGCTGAGGGGTGGGGGCCAGGGGGGAGGATATTAGGTCCCCCCAATTTTTATATAGGGTGGGGGCCAGGGGGGAGGACCTCCCCCACCCACCGCTCAGGGGTGGGGCCAGGGGGAGGACATTAGGTCCCCCCTAATTGGTATCTAGGTCCTCCACCCACCGCTCAGGGGTGGGGGCCAGGGGGGAGGACATTAGGTCCCCCCCTAATTGGTATTTAGGTCCCCCACCCACCGCTCAGGGGTGGGGGCCAGGGAGGAGGACATTAGGTCCCCTCCCTTATTCTAATTTAGGACCCCCATCCGCCACTCAGGGGTGGGGGCCAGGGGGGAGGACAATAGGACCCCCCTTATTCTAATTTAGGGACCCCACCTGCCGCTTATGGGTGGGGGCTGGGTGGGGGGACATTAGGTCCCCTCCCTTATTCTTATTTAGGGCCCCCACCCGCCGCTCAGGGGTGGGGGCCAGGGAGGAGGACATTAGGTCCCCCCTAATTGGTATTTAGGTCCCCCACCCACCGCTCAGGGGTGGGGGCCAGGGGGGAGGACATTAGGTCCCCTCCCTTATTCTAATTTAGGGCCCCCACCCACCGCTCAGGGGTGGAGGCCAGGGGGAAGACAATATGACCCCCTTATTCTAATTTAGGGACCCCACCCACCGCTTATGGGTGGGGGTCAGGTGGGGGCTGTGGGGAGGACAATAGGTCCCCCCCTTATTTTACTTTAGGGCTCCCACCCGCCGTTCAGGGGTGGGGGCTCAGGAGGGGGAAACCTTTTTTTTTTTTTTAACAGTGAGAGGTTTAATAACCATGCCCCTACTCGCGGTATAGCGAGTAGGTGCATAATTTACTAATACTAAGTAATCTTTACTTAGTATTAGTAAATTTGGCTGAAAGACCAATTCAGGCCTTTCAGCCTTTTAGTAGATAGCTTCTTAATACCGTGGTAATTAGGGAGTTATCTACTTATTCATTCCTGTCATTACATTGACTGGCCAAGTAACTTACATTTTATATGAATGTGTGTTACTTTATTGTTGTAAGTGTTGCAAATGGTTACAGCTGAATCCTGGCTATGTTTGTATACTTTTTATTTTAAATTGTATACAGTGTAACATTCTTCTTCTTCCACTGGGTAAGTATATAAGTACTTAGGCAATACATTTTACTTCCTTTTGCAGCCCTCTAGCCCTTTCCAGGACTTTTTTAGAGCCATTTTAGTGCCCAAAAGTTCAGGTCCCCATTGACTTCAATGGAGTTCGGGTTTGGGGTCAAGTTCGGGTCCCGAACTCGAACTTTTTGCCGAAGTTCGGGTGTGTGGTACGGGGAGGGGGGCATAGAGGGGGATATTATATGTGTTTCCTGCTATTACTCCCCCCTCGCTCGGGTATCATACGTTGCTGGACGGGGGTGGGGTGACATGGTGGCATAGGTATGACATGGACTATGGATAGTACCATGAAACCTCTGGCCTCCATGCTGCCACATAGATGTCCTTTCATCTTGCCTACACTCTCCATCTAATCGCACATATGTATTTGCAAAATGTTTTGGGGGGTGGGGTGCGGGGTGGGGGGACATGTGGGGGGATATTGTACACGCCTTCTGCTATATTGTTCCCTCTGCTCGGATATCACAGGTTAACCGGTGAGGTTGTGGTGGCCCGGTGACATAGAGTGACGGATCCCCCTCCCCCCTCCCCGACCCATACACGTTACTGGCCGTGGGGAAACCCAGTACCCAGCAGCGCACCCAGCAGACTCAGGGCTCCCCTCCCTCCCCCCCCCCACCCTGCACGCCATGGATGACCTCAGTGACAGAGGGTACCTTGCGGGCGTACACCGGTAACAAGCAGATGTTGGGGGTTTGGGGTGGGGTCTGGGATCCACCACGGGGGACCTCTACTACTTTGTTGAACCATGTTTAGTTTGTGCATAATGATTTGTTTACCTACGCATACTGTTATTGCATTACTTTATTAAGAGCCTGTGACCCTGTACTGATGGGACTGGCATCCGCTTAACCATATGCTAGCCCCATCGGACAGTGCGGACCCACCACGCTAGTTAGATAAAGTATTGGTGATTGCGTTACTTGAGTGGGATGTCACTGAGCCTTTCCCCCCCCCCCCCCACCGTATTATAATATGAGACACATGACTAGGGAGGGAGTTCGGAGAGGTCCACGGGGGACAGAGATGGTCATTTTCACGGCCTTTACTATGGCCCTGAGACGTTGGGGAACCTAGACATTCCCATTGAATACGCTCTGACATACTTAGCCCCACGCTAGCAGACAGGGGTCGGGCGGGGCGGACGATTCCTTCACCTGATCGACCTACCCTCTTGGGCGGAGCCTGACCCGCGATTCCCACACCATACACTCGTGCTACGAGTTGAGCAGCTAGGCTGTGGTTTCCCTCCTTCCTGGGCGGGCACTGGAACGAGGTACCACTAGCACTGGTTGCAGCACGAGATCTACCACCCACATCTTCTTCTATAGGACCACACTAGACACTAAACTCCTTTTCCCTACACTAGCCCTAGACGGGCGCCATCCTCCTGGAACCCGGACCCTGGTCTTAAATACTTGGCGCTACTCCCGTTTGTCATCCACCCCCCCTTCTTACTCTTTACCTCTCTCCCCCCCCCTTCCCCCCCCTACGTCGGCCTGTGTCAAGGCGGCACGCTCAGACGATACACCCCAGAGATCACGAAATACCTGGATACGGTGGTGACTCTGGCTCCTACCCGTGCCATATGACAAAGATGGCCTACCGCGATATGCCTATCAGGATCCTCACACAAAATTGTAGAGGACTTAACATACCCGAACGAAGGTCGCACCTCCTGAGGGAACTGAAGAAAAAACACATATCAGTAGCCATGATTCAGGAAACCCACTTCAAATCGGGCGCGGCACCCACACTTCAAAACAGACACTACCCAAATAACTTCTTCTCCAACCATCCGACGGCCCACAAAGCAGGGACGGCCATCATCCTGGCTGCTGACCTCGAATTCAAGGAACTCGAACGTGCTCAAGACTCCCAAGGACGATACCTCTTCCTCAAAGGGATCATCGCAGATAAGATATACACCTATGCTAACATCTATGCCCCCAATCGGCGGCAAGCTCCCTTCCTTCGAAACACCATGCACCTACTGGAAGACTTTACGGATGGCATTCTAATCGTGGGGGGGGACTTCAATGTACCCCTAGACCCATTGCTGGACTCCTCATCGGGGCACAGCTGCATCCCACAGACCAACCTACGGTCTATCCGTAGATCTCTGGAGGAACTGAGGTTGGCCGACTGTTGGAGGACACTCCACCCGTCGGAGAAGGACTACACCTACTACTCCGTCCTCCACAATCGTTACTCGCGTATAGATTATCTTTTCATTGCACAAGAAGGTCTTACCCGCCTGCTTAGATCCGAGATAGACCCTGCCACCTGGTCGGATCACGGCTCGGTCTGGATGGAGTTGGAGTCCCCCCTGTTCCGCCCATCATCATGGACATGGAGGCTCAACGAGGCACTTCTGCTAGACCCCGCCGCGAAAGACCAGATAAGGCAGGAGCTAGAACACTACTTCAGGGAGAACGATACCCCTGACGCTTCTCCAATATCCGTGTGGGAAGCCCACAAAAGCGTCATTCGTGGTGTACTTATCCGCATTGCATCGCATAAGCGAAAGGCAAATATGATTGAAATGGCCGACCTATACCAGAAGATAACCTCACTAGAAGGTCAACATAAACGCTCACAACTAAACGGCATCTACGGGGAATTGATGGAACACAGGAGGAGACTTAAGGACCTCATTACCAGAAAACACCTTCGTTCCCTACAACGTACGAAGGGGTTTTACTATGCCCATGCCAATAAAGGGGGGAAATATCTAGCAAGACTATTGAAAGGCCCCATGCCCCGCACGCAAATACGTAAACTACGCTTCACTTCGAACAAAATATCCCCTTTCCCGCAAAAGATAGCAGACGAATTCCGGACATTTTATCAAAATCTCTACAACCTACACCCACCCCAACAGAGAGCACAAGACGAAAATCACGCTAGGCGCATAACGGATTACTTGTCCACTACGATCGCCAACACGATTGACCGAGACCCGGCGAACGCACTCGACTCTCCGATCAGCGTGGAAGAGTTAGCGGCGGCCCTCAAAACATCCAAGCCAGGCAAGGCCCGGGACCGGACGGCTTCTCATCTGGATATTACAAAGGTTTCTCCAGCCTCTTGTTGCCATGGCTGACGAAAGCGCTTAATGCGGTGGGCGAGGGTGGGAGTCTAGGTGCGGAATCCCTAGCGGCCACCATCACAGTTATGCTCAAACCAGGAAAGGACCAACTACTATGCGGTAGCTACCGCCCCATCTCTACTCCCCAGGGCTGCCCACTCTCGCCCCTTCTATTAGCAATGTCATTGGAACCGTTACTCCAGGCGATCCGCTCGAACCCGGACATCCATGGATACACATGGCAGACTACACACCACAAAGTAGCCGCATACGCGGATGACCTCTTGTTCTTTATACAAAACCCCAGGACGACACTCCCTTGTCTTCTCTCGGAATTCGACAAATTCGGCCATATCTCGGGCTTCAAGCTTAACCTCTCAAAATGCGAAGTCCTGAACATCACAATTCCTACGGAAGAATATGCTTCCCTAGGCTCGCAATTCCCCTTCAAATGGTGCCATGGCAAAATGAAGTATCTGGGAGTCTGGGTAACCACGGCCCCCGAGGACTCTTATCGATTCAACTTTGACCCCCTCCTTAAATCAGTTGTAGTGGACCTGAACAGGTGGTCTCACCCTCACTTAACATGGCACGGCAGAATAGCCGTGATCAAAATGAATGTCTTACCGAGAATCCTCTACCTCATGCAGACAATCCCGCTGGCCATCTCAAGCACCTTCTTCTCCACCCTAAAAACGGCTATTATCAAGTTCGTGTGGCGCGGAGGACGCTCCAGGATCCGACATGACATCCTTTGCCGTCCAAGGAACCATGGAGGGCTTGCACTCCCAGACATCAAGAAATACCATCAAGCCACGATTATGCAACGGATTCTGGACTGGCACCTTAGCCCCACGAAGAAACAATGGGTTACATTAGACAAAGGCCTAGTCGGACCATCACTTGAGATGGAGGTTTGGGGGGACCCAAAGGGATGGATGCTCAATGAGGATGAAGGAAGCCCGATACGACAAACATTACTTGGTTGGAGGTCGTTGAGGAGCCTGGACCACATCTCACCCTCCCCTAGCCCCATGATCCCACTTACGCACAACACGGCGGTCGCCGGAGGTATACCATCGGGTGCATGGCCCATCGCGAGTGACAGGGAATACATCCCCATCTACCAGGTCCTTGAAAGGGGCAAATTACGAGACTTCACCTCTCTCCTAGGTACAAACCCCGGGACGCCACTCGTGGTACTCAGGTACCTACAATTGCAACACTACTACAACTCTATTCCGCATAGGGACCTACTACACCGGGATCTCACCTGGTTTGATGGACTCTGCGACCGAGGCGACCAACTGGACCATGCAATCTCGACATTATACCACCATTTGCTAATAGGAGATTCGACCCAGGCCAACACTTTCCGTCGCCAATGGGAAACCCAACTCGGAAAGACACTAACTCCAGCGCAATGGGACACGGCACTATTGTGGCAACAGAAGAGCTCCATGAGCTCATTTTATCAGGAGGTCAACTACAAACTGATTTCCTCCTGGTACAGGACTCCGACCGTGCTACACCGGATCTACCCATCGATCACCCCGCTATGCTGGAGATGCCAGGCGGACCGCGGCACGCTTATACACATCTGGTGGGAATGCAAAGACATCGTTCCGTATTGGGCAATGATTAAGGATGCTGTTTCCGACATCCTGGGAGACATACCGGAATGGAACGCAGAACTAGCCCTGCTACACATATCGACACAATCCATCCGGATGTACAAACGGTCCATACTACGCCAGCTGCTCAACGCCGCCAAAGCTAACATACCGGCACATTGGAAACAACGCGACCCGCCCACTAAGAATGAATGGATCCATAGGGTCGAAGATATATATGGGGCGGAAGGCATGCATGCCTCCCTGACTGGCCGTGAAACAAAACATTTGGAAATGTGGCTCCCATGGTTCACGTACATTACTCGTTATAGACAATCAGACACCACTCCTGTACCCTCTGGTGGAATGGCAATCGCTGTGGGCCCCACTTGACGCAGCCCGACTCCCTCCTAATCATCCTCACCCTCCCCCCCCTTCACTTACTCCTTACTCACCCTCTTTCATTCCCGCAAGTACTGGGCCGAAGGGTCCTGAGGCCAGGGGGACACAAACTAGACCTTAAGGGACATAAAAACATTCACACAGCCTACTACACCTTTAGGACACATATACTTTTAGCACTCGCGGGGCTCGGACATATACCCATACACTGGGAACCGCGAGCTATATTTAATATTATGCACTATCACAACTTACTCTGCGATATAGGACAACTCAGGCCTACAGCTCACGGTACTGAACCACTTAGACCAGTACCACACTCAAACTGCGCTCATACGGATACTTACGCTACCCTCTGGTCATATGTACCAACACACGCTTACTACGCTGTCAATGAGGACAACAGGTCCCTTGCACATTGGGACACCCGCGAACCGCAGGCTCTGCAGGGAGGGTCGGGGATAAGGACCGTAATCAATCCTGCCTACATTACGGAGACTGAGTTGCACACCCTGGGCGCAATTAACACGAATCTCGACTCTAGCTACCCCTTCTCCCCTACCCCCCGGGGTTCGACCTAAGACCCTAACGCAGACCCACGAGTTCACATTCAAAAGGGGCCCGCGAGACACCTGCTAGGCTAACCCGTAGACATCCCACTCTAACGCTTTTGCCCTGCCCTGTACCTTATGAATAGCCTACTCTACATGTGTTATTATCAAGTACCGAGAATGACATGCCTAATGACAATCTGTATCCGTTCGCAAAATATAATTGTATTGTGTGATACCTCCGGCCTGCTCTAAACATGTCGTCCTGTATGATACCATTATCTCGTAAACCGTATACTTATCTTACTCACCACACATACACGGTATCCTCCCCCTACTCGGAGACCTGCGAGTCTCCCTGCTGACACTAATGTTGAGATCTGCACATCTCGATTTACTGTTTGCTTTATTAATGACAGAAACCTGCGAGTTTCACTTGATTTACTATTTTGCTTACCGTTTATAACCTGAACAACCCTAATAAAAAAGATTTACAAAAAAAAAAGAGAGTGAATGTAAATTTTAAAAGTTACAGTATATGTGTAAAAAGTATATTTTTCCTGCCTGTGATAATTACATTAACCCATTGTGTACAGTAATTATATCACAGGCAGAGGGGAGGATTTTTGTGGAATTTTATTGTAATGTACGTGTTTTAAAGGTTGTTCTGCAAAACCCTGTGGGAGGTACTGTATGTAAAAAACCTGCATAAAAGAAGGCCCTTTGGTGCCAATTAAAGAAAACTACTTGACCCTCTAACTTGCAGCCTCGACTCGTGTTTGTAGGAGACAGCTATAATCACTACAGGGATTGCTATGCTCTGCACTGTACCCTTTTGCTATGCTCTGTACCCTTAGCTACTGAGCTCTTGTAAGAGCTCTTGTTCCTGATCCTGCTTTGCTCTACAGAAGGAAGAGGTTCACTCACTGAAACCTGGAGCCTGGTCGTAGGTCCAGGGCGCAGGGCAGACGGTGAGATACCAGCCCAGCAGTGGCGGTTTCGTGAAGTCTGCAGTAGTTATGGTGTCTACGGTGCTGATGGTCCTTTGGTGAGCGCTAGGAGCATCCTTTCTATGGTCCAACTTCCAGCCAGCCTGGAGGCAACCGTAACACCTATTAATAACTTGGAATGTTTCTCACCACAGTGTTCTAATTATTTGTCTAGGTGGCCACAATTCTTGTTTGCATGAACGCAGGCAGGGGTGTTTGGGCATGAATTTCATGGAACTAAAATCGCATACAGAAACTCCTGAACACCGCTGGACTTCTGCCGGAGTGTTCGGGACTGTCATTATGTGAGTACTGCTACCCCAGATAGCTGTGCCCCAGATAGCTGTGCCATGGAGCCTATTCGTATAACGAAAGACTATGGGGAAGACTTTGGCTCCATGGCGATTGAACTGTATGTATGTGATCTGAGCGCCATTCGGTAATAATGTGCACTCAGATCTAAGCTATCTGGGGATATGTTGCATGTATATGTTTTATGTAGTAATTGTAACATTGTGTAATTTTATGTATTTTTGTAACCATGTGGTTAATGGAGTCTTGCCTCTGTCCTGGAAGATACTTTGATTTCTTCCCAATTTTTCCAGGATAGAGAGGAGGGATTGTGCTGTCACTGTGGGAGTGTTTTGTTTGTATTGTCTGTGATTGGCTGATATCCAATATGTGTCCCATTGTTCCCTAGGGGAGTGTCCACCTGGTGGACACTTGCATAAATACCAGGCAGGTAGCCCTCAATAAACCAGACCTACTTGCACCTTTCTTGAAGCCTTGGCTCATGTTTGGGGGAAGGGATACCTACACTCTGGGGATTGCTATAGTCACTTACTCCCCAGAGTAAGCTCTTGTAATAGCTTGATTTGTTCCTGCTACGCTCTCTGGATTTAGGAGAGGTTCACTCACTGGGAGCTGGATCCTGGTCGTGGATCCAGGGTGGGTGAGAGACGGCGAGACCCCAGCGCAGCTGCCTCGCTGGAAGTGGGGTCCGCAGTGCTGATGATGTTGGTTGGAGTGCTCGGAGTCCTCGGCAAGCGCTAGGAGCATCGATTGGCGGAGGTACTCGGTCGGAGTGCCAGCGGTCGGAGTGCCAGCGGTCCGTCACAGGGGGCCATACACCATCCATTCGGGAGATGAACAAGGGGGTACAGACAACCGAACATAAGGGAATCAAGTCTGCTACATGTATGACATGTGGGGTTACTATATGTTTTTTTGTGTTTTTCTGTTTTTCTGTTGGGTTCTTTGTTCCTGGGAAATAATTAGCTTACCGGTATTTAACTCAATTATCTCCAGGCCCAGAGATTCCGGGGAGGGGAATACATTGTATTGGGGTCTGTGCATAAAAGGCAGAGTTTGGCTCATTGAAATCAGTTGTACTCCCAGAACTATGTGTCATCTAGTTACCGGGAGGAGAAAGGGCTAATCATTGCTCAGCATCTTGTTCCAGCTTGTGGAGGATTCAGCAGGGAAAGTCCTTGTAAGGACTAGAGCTCCCAGGACTGTGTGTCATCCAGTCCCTGTTCCAGGATAGAGAGGCTCCAGGAGGACCCCAGTCAAGCCACGGCAACTAGGGCAGAAGAGTGTCAGTTTTCCCCGGTTCCAGCTAGGAAGCGATCCCTGGCGGAGGTACCCAGCTGTAGTACAGGGAGCTCCGCTAAAGGAGGTGGTTACTAGCAGAGCAGAGAGTCATTTCAAGTAGCTCCCTGGATGACTCCCATGTTTTATTCACCCTGTGCCCATATGTCCAGGTAATGTATAATAAATTAGTTTATTGTTAAATGTTTGTGTGCTCTCCTGTCCTGCTGTTGCTTTCTACTAACTAGGTGGATTCGGCTGTACAGCCTGTACAATGCTATCTGTTGGTTGTGAATATGTTGAAACAGCTATATGCACTACCTGAATAGCAAGGCTTGGTAATTTACATATTCAAGCAGATTTGCATATTATGGTTTCTGCAGGCACAGGAGATATTTCGTGTTAGTTATTGTCTTCCTCACCCAGTTATTAATATGTTATTATAAGTTCCTGTTTGTTTTCTGATATGCTTTGATTATTTGTATTTTATTGAGCTTGTCACAGTAAGTTTAAAGTAATGTGCATATGGGCCAGTCCTGAATAAAAAAATATATATCTTTTTTAGTGTATGCTCTTTTTGATACTGTTCTGGTTGATTTCTCCCAGTAACAAAGTCTACAGCCGTGTTGGCTGGCTCCTTGGTCCCAAATTAAAAAGAACTAGACCTGAGAGCCACAAGCTTCGGCGACTGGGTTTGAAGTGATCCAGATGTGGCAGCGAGAAAGCAGACTGGATGGATCTACTCATTTGGAGTATGGGAGCTCTGTCACAGTATGTATATGTCTGTGTGTACATGTGTAATCTGTGCATGTGTGTGTATATGTGTTCATCTGAGTGTGGCAGCGAGTGTGTATGTGTGGGGCAGTGTATGTGCATACATCCAAGCAATAAAGTGCGAACTCTACATTCAAACACAAGTAATAAACACACGTACACCTATGCATTCAAATAATAACAGTACATACAAACATATGATTGCATTAAAATACCAATGTAGCAGAGTAACTGGGGTAGGCATCTAAAGCAGTCTTGCCATTGAGCCTCCGGTAGTTCACACAGTACCGGGTTGTGGCAAATTCAGCCACTCAGAAACTGTGAATTGTGATTTAAATTGACTAATGTAAATGTCTTGCTATGTCCTGTATTTTACTATGTATGCGGCATTCGTGTGTTTCAAGCACACGAATACCTCTAATGTTAAATCTACATCTACACGAACAGTGTATTCCCGCACTGTTTGTGAGTTAAGCAAAGTACCGAATGGGAGACCACCCATAGACGGTCGTGTGTCTCCAATTAGGTACTTCGCAACATTGTATCCCTGTTAATTGCGGTTAGTTGCGGGTGGCCGCCATTCGTGTACCGACCACGAGGCGGCGGCCATCTTTGTTCGCGGAAAGCCAGCGGGGATTTGTCGTCGAGTGCCTGGAACTAAAATCGGCTACTCGACAGCACAAGCCCCGCTGGACTTCCAAGCCGTTCGGAAGTTTACCGTTTTCGGTAGTTTTATTCCCTTAACTCAGGCAATTGTTTAAACAAATTGAACCTGATAAGGGAAACTGAACGGCATTCTGTCAATTGTGCTGGGATCTGGGCGCAAGTTCACTTAACTGCGCGTCCAGTTCCCAGCTATGTAATAAATGGTTATAAAGCTGTATAACAGAAATATTATGTGAGTTATGGATTTTAATGTAAAAACTGTATTCCTCTGTACCAAGGGATACTCCCCTTAGCAATGCCTGCTGGGATAAGTTTCTCCTTGGTCCAGCAATGTATGCTGGGTAAAAGATGTGTAAAACCCAGTCCCCATGTAGTCCCCTACTGGACAAACCCTGCATTAGGACTTGGGAAACCCTGTATATCTGTAACCACATAAATACTGTGAATTAAAAACCTCAGTTGACCTCCAAGCTATGTGTCGTCTAGGGAGGAAGGGATTGTAACTACGCTACCTGCATTTTGCCTGTTTTGGATCTGCTTATTCTGTCTACCAGCGGAGATACCGTGGATAATACTACTACTCCGCTACACGGGTGATCCCATCTTGCTTGGGGACCAACACTACCGGGGAGGCCCAAGGGCTCTTGACCCCTAGGTGGAGCATCTCTAGGTGGAGCATCTCTTGGATCTCCTTTCTCATTTTCTCCCATACTGACTCTGGGATTCTGTACGGGCTTTGTCACAGTGGTTGCTGGTCTGGGGTCTCCACCCTGTGAGTGGTCAGGGCGGCCACCCCAGTGAGGTTGAAGAACATCTTCCTCCTGGCAGCCAGCATCCACTGCGCCTGGCTGCGTTCATCTTGGGTGAGTCTGTCCCCTAATTGGACTTCTTCTATGGACCCTGTCTGAACTCCATCCTCCAGGAGGTCAGGCAGGGGAAGATTATCATAATCTTCCAAGGCTGGGGCACAGATAGTGGCCACATCTTCTGTCCACTCGTGGTAGGGCTTCAGCATGTTAACATGCAACCGGCGTTGGACTCCGGGTACCCAAGCCGGGTCCGATCACGTAGGTAGTGTCACATCTTTGTTCCACCACCCGGTATGGGCCCAGCCAGGCCGCCTGTTGCCTGTCATGCCAGACAGGCTTTAAAACTGTCCAGCTTGAAAGCTACGGCTTCTGGATCCCTTATCATACCACTTGCACTGGTGCCTCTTAGCCGCCCGGAGGTTCACTCGCACCAGGTGAGCTCGTCCAGGCGGTCCCTACACTCCAGCACATATGGGACGATGGGGATCCCTCCCTGTTCCCCAGCTCCATCCCAGTGCTTCCTAACCAGGTCTAGGGGTCGTATAACTCGTCAGCTGAACAGCAGTTTAAACAGGGAGAAGCCTGTAGATTCCTGGGGCACCAACCGATATGTGAACAGGAAATGCGTCAGGAATCGCTCCCAATCCTCATGCTCCACTGCAAACGTCCAGAGCATCTGCTTCAACGTACCGTTGAAGCGTTCACATAAGCCATTTGTAACGGACCGTTTCAGCATATGAGGGGTTAAAATCTGTTTAGGCGATAATCCCCTTTTCTCAGAAAGGCACAGCTACTGCAGAACATCAAAACTCACGAATTGGCTATAGGCGAATGCATCAAACTCCCGAACTGCATACCAGGGAATAAGATAACACTCCAAGCTGGAACCTCACGAATAGCTGCTAGCAGATGAATAGGAAAAGCAGACATCAGCTTACACGCCTAGCAGTCAATCTCCAACAGCATACAGTGAATCCCCCCAAGAACGAGACAAGGCTCCGTGTTGAAGGTCAAGCAGTGGTCTGAGGTGCTGGGGCACCCAGCCTGGTTTTTATTACATGAGTACACATACAGGCCACACCCAGGGGGAGGCATAAAATAACCAATCACATACATGGTTCAGCCCACACATCCCCTCCCCTCAGATAACATTAAACCCAATTATCCGGTACACCTTTTCAGCCAAGTTCTGGATGTACCCCAAAAACAGGCTGGATAGACCTCGTTCAGGGGAGCAACATATCCGAAAACTGGCTCGTTCGGATGAACGGTTCGGGAGTTATGGTGTTCCAAAGTGTTCCAAAGATAGCCCTTATTCAGGGGGACAACATATTCAAAATTCAAGTCACTCGGACGAACGGTTCGGGAGATATGGGGTTCCAAAGATTTGACCGACCGCATGGGTAAAGTATCCGAAAACAGTTCCATGCATTTTGGCCCTGCGGTCGGTCACAAACAAGGGAATGAAAACAGACGAATTGCCTGTGTTATAGAGCCTGGAGAGGGTTTGAATGAATTCCCTTGTTTGTGGGGTTCTTTCTACCGAACGGAGGGTCATTCGGTAGTTTCTATACGAATTTCTGGAAGTATGGAAGTCTCAGCGGTGTTTGCCTAGTCAAGTGTCCGTACACTAGAACATGCTTCACAGTCTTAAAGGGACAGTAGTCCCAAAAGTCCCAATGTGTCCATAGATGCTGTTAAAAGGGCCAGTAGCAGCAATATACAGTACAATATGCCCCAAATAACCCAGGGGCCATAGTCAGTAGGTAGGAGGCTAGCAAACAGGCTTCTCCAGGGCCCAGTGGCGAGGTTGGTTTCGTCACACCATTAGTTTGGGGATGATAGGGGGAGCTCCGGATGGATTTAATGCTGCATAACCTCCACAGCTGGTTGGTTATCTCGGCTGTGAAATGGGTGCCCTGATCCGAGACGATCTCCCGGGAAAAACCCATCCGGGAGAACACTCGCATCAGGATTTCTGCCACAGTCTCAGCCTGAATGTTGCTCAGGGCAACTGCCTCAGGGTAATGAGTCGCATAGTCCACAATGTACCTCTTCCCAATGGGGCTAGGCTTGGGTAGGGGACCTATAATATTAACAGCTACTCTGCCGAAGGGGGCTGGAGCTTGGCCTTGTGCCAGTCACCTCTCTTCCCTACCCTCTGGCAGACATCACATTGCAGGTCTGGCAGTACTGCTTCAGATCATTGGAGATGCCTGGCCAGAAAAAGCTTTGAGTGAGCCGGTGCTTGGTACGTCTCATTCCCAAATGCCCTGCCAGGGGAATATCGTGGGCTATCTTTAGTAGCTCATGTCGATATTATCCGGGAGCCACCAACTGCTTGGTGGTAGTAGGAGTTGTCCCTAGCTTTCTTATCTCTGCTATGCGGTACAGTAGCCCCTGCTTCCAGGTGAACCGTTCCCCGTCCTTTCTCACCCGACCTGGGGCACTGCAGGCAAGGGAGTAGCCCTGATGGCCCTGGGCCAACCCTGCAGGGGTGGGTATGTGAGCCTACCTGAGCCTCAGAGTGTAAGCCATCATGGGTGGTGCGGGCTTGCTGCCTGGTCTTCACAGGGTGAGCTTCTGAGGGAGCCTGGAGATGTACATAGCAATGATTTGGAGTGAGGTGGCCCAAATCATTGCCAAGGAGCACCTATGCGGGTAGCTGGTTCATGAGGCCGACCATCACCATTCTGTCCCCTGCATCCCATTCAAGGTGGACCTGTGCTATGAGTAGGCAGTAGATCTCTCCCCCGGCCCTTTGAACTGCGACTGTCCCGCCGGTCTTCTGGGTCTCTGGAATGAGTGGGGAGTGGACTAAGGTCAGGGTCGAAGGTCTCCTGTCCTTGTACGGTGCAGCCGTTCAGATGGAGAGGCTGTCGTGGTGGTCCCTGTTATTGTGGGCAGCTTGGAGGGAGTTGGCCTCGTGCAGGCAGGACCATGTTATTTCACTGGAGGTGGGGGACTCCGGGCCGGTAGCTTGGTAACAATGGGCCGCTGCTCACTGTGAATGAGGAGCCACGGGGGTAATGAACTGGGGTTGTGTGCGAGGCTGGGGCCAGTCCCACTTGATATGCTAGGCTAGTGGCACTTGAAGCAGTTCTCATCGATCCTAACCAAGGGACCACGGTGCGGGAGGGTTGCAGCAGAGCTCAGCTGGGGAAAAAGCCTTGGGGCTGGTCGGTAGCTGGGGGAGGGCGTTGAGCGTTGGGACTGTTTGGTGTCAGCATACTCATCTGCCCACTTGGCCACTTCTGCGAGGGTCTTGGGCTGCCTATCCATTACCCATTCTTGGGCCTCAGTGGAGACTCCATTGTAGAAATGCTCCAGCATAATTAGCTGTAGAATCTCCTCGGAGGACTTTGCTTGTCCTCTTCTCCTCGGAGCAATTCTGGGCAGCTCGGTGTATGCAACATGCCCACTCTGTATGGGGGTCCTTCTCACCTTTTCTTGTCTCTCTGAACTTCCACCGCTATGCCTCCGGAGTTATGGCCTTCCTGGCCAATAGGACCTTTACAACTTCGTAGTCGCAGATCTGGTCCTCGGGTACTGCTCGATACGCCTCCACCGCCCTTTCTGTCAGCTTACTGCCAAGGATGGTGACCAAGTCGGCATGGTTGATTTATAGCAAGAGGCACTGCCGCTAAAAGTCTTGCAGGAAGTCTTCAATACCCTCCTCTGCATCCCTGAACTCCTTGAAGTCAGTATAGGGTAACTTCGGTTTGTGTGCAGGGGTAGTCGGCCCCTCTCTTGTCCGCTGTTCCTTGGGTGGTGTGGGAGTCACCCTCTGCTTCTGAGCCATGATGAAGGCTTGGGTCTCAGAGATGAGTTTGGTTTAGGAGTTCCATTGGGGAAGGCTCTTTGTATAAGGCCAAGAGCTGCCTTAATGCTTTTCAAAGGCTCCTTCTTCACCCTCATTTCATTGCTGGTCGTCCTCCATGAGTTCTGCAATCAGGTCAGCTTTTTACGGTAGCCAGACGATTTCCCTCTTGCTTTCAGCAAGTCTTGTAAGGTTTGCCTTTTTAGGGAATTATAGTGCCACCAGTTGTAGGTTACCTCCGCTATTAATGAATAAAGAGACCCATTTTCCCCCCAGTAAATGGACAACACACAGTTCCAGGCGTACAACAACAACTTTATTGGCCACAATCGGCTTTATATTTTCCCCATGCAAGGGGGGGGAATCGCACATGAAGACAATGTCCCCTCCCAGGGTCCTCCCCCTCCAGGGGCGGGCTGGGCCGGGGGGCAGGGAGGCAATTAAATGTAAAGAGCCTCAGGCGGCTGCAGCACAGCTTCTCCCCTCCCCTTCCCTGTAGCGTGGCCGAGCTGCTCTCCGGTCCGCGGTGCCCGGCCGGAGTGATAGGAAGGTGCACACTGAGTGTGCACTTCCTGTCAGTTCGGCCGGTTACAGGAAACAAAAACTCCGCACGGAACAGGAGTTTCTGTTTCCTGTAACCGGCCGGACTGACAGGAAGTGCACACTGAGCGTGCACCTTCCTATCACTCCGGCCGGGCACCACGGACCAGAGAGCAGCTCGGCCACGCTACAGGGGAGGAGACAAGAGTAAGTGAAGGAGGGGGGGAGACTAAGTGAAGGAGGGAGGAGAGGACTAAGTGAAGGAGGGGGGAGAGGACTAAGTGAAGGGGGAGAGGACTAAGTGAAGGAGGGGGGAGGACTAAGTGAAGGAGGGGAGGACTAAGTGAAGGAGGGGGGAGGACTAAGTGAAGGAGGGGGGAGGACTAAGTGAAGGAGGGGGGAGGACTAAGTGAAGGAGGGGGGAGGACTAAGTGAAGGAGGGGGGCGGACTAAGTGAAGGAGGAGGGGAGACTAAGTGAAGGAGGGGGAGACTAAGTGAAGGAGGGAGGGATGGGGAGACTAAGTGAAGGAGGGGGAAGGGGGAGAGTAAGTGAAGGAGGGGAGAGAGCAAGTGAAGGAGGGGGAGAGCAAGTGAAGGAGGGGGAGAGCAAGTGAAGGAGGGGGAGAACAAGTGAAGGAGGGGGGAGAGAGTAAGTGAAGGAGGGGGGAGAGAGTAAGTGAAGGAGGGGGAGAGAGTAAGTGAAGGAGGGGGAGAGTAAGTGAAGGAGGGGGAGGGGGGAGAGTAAGTGAAGGAGGGGGAGGGGGGAGAGTAAGTGAAGGAGGGGGAGGGGGAGAGTAAGTGAAGGAGGGGGAGGGGGAGAGTAAGTGAAGGAAGGGGAGGGGGAGAGTAAGTGAAGGAGGGGGAGGAAGGAGAGTAAGTGAAGGAGGGGGAGAGAGTAAGTGAAGGAGGGGGAGAGAGTAAGTGAAGGGAGGGAGAGTAAGTGAAGAAGGAGGGGGAAGAGTAAGTGAAGGAGGGGGGTGAGTAGGTGGAGGGGAGAGTAAATGAAGGAGGGGAGAGTAAATGAAGGAGGGGAGAGAGTAAGTGAAGGAGTGGGAGGGGGAGAGAGTAAGTGAAGGAGAGGGGGAGTAAGTGAAGATGGGGGGAGTAAGTGAAGATGGGGGGAGTAAGTGAAGATGGGGGAGTAAGTGAAGATGGGGGAGAGTAAGTGAAGGGGGAGAGAGTAAGTGAAGGGGGAGAGAGTAAGTGAAGGGGGGATAGTAAGTGAAGGGGGAGAGTAAGTGAAGGAGGGGGGAGTAACAGGAGGAGGGAGGAGTAAGAAGAACAAGGGGGTAAGAAGAACACAGGGAGGGTGGGTGGTGAGGAGAACACAGGGAGGAGAGGGGGTAAGAAGAACACAGGGAGGGGGAGGTGAGGAGGACACAGGGAGGAGAGGGGGTAAGAAGAACACAGGGAGGGGGAAGGTGAGGAGGACACAGGGAGGAGAGGGGATAAGAAGAACACAGGGAGGGGGAAGGTGAGGAGAACACAGGGAGGGGGGAGGTGAGAAGAACACATGGAGGGTGGGTGAGAGTGATAAGAGACCGATAGGGGAGGGTGGGGGAGAGGAGAGACCACTAAGGGGCAGGGGAGACCTCTAAGGGACAGAAGGGACGGCTCTATAGGACAGGGGGCAAGACAGGGAGCTCTTTCACACTACGTGCACACACACACACAATGCATCCCTATACATACACAGAAACACACAATGCATCCCTACACACACAGAAACACACAATGCATCCCTACACACACAGAAACACAACATGCTTCCCTTACACACAGAGAGACACACAATGCATCCATTACACACACACACAATGCAACCCTTACACACAAAGACAATGCATCCTTTGCACACATACACAGAAACACACAATGCAAACCCTTACACACACATGGAAACACACACACTGCTTTTCTTACATACACACAGAAACACAATGCATCTCTTACACACACTCAATGCACACACTTACAGACACACACCTTGCATCCCTTAAGCATACAAACACAGATTCACGCAATGCATCCCTTACACACAACCAGAAACACACAATACATCCCTTATACACAAATACACACTGCTTCCACTACACACAAACACACTGCATCACCTGCAAAACTGGTATCCCTATACACTACATACCATAAGCACACATATTAGATCCTCTACAATAACACGTAACACATCCCCTACACACTCCACTCCCTGTGATCAAACTCATGGGTGGGTGGAACATATAAGTGGACTTATGAGTGGGACTTGTGGGCATACTCACAGTCAGGCCCTGGATCCCAGACCTAGAGCTGTGTAAGGGGCCCCCAAAAAATGGAGCTGCTTCCCGTTCTCCCAGAACATTGAATTTTGTGACCACAGTTGCAAACAGCCTCCAGAGATCCTGTTCTACACAAGACCAGTGGAGCCAAACTGCAGCCCATCACCATCCTCATCTGGTTGTAAGTAGGCAATCTAGTATGATATTAGTGACACTAATCTATAATTTACCTCACATTAAAGGGACACTATAGTCCCCAGAACGACTGCAGCTTAATGAAGTGGTTCTGGTGTCTATAGCCGGTCCCTGCAGGCTTTTTAATGTAAACACACACTGTGTGCAGCATTGGCATTAGTTCATATGGTAGATCATATGGGTGGGGCATTGTGATGTCACATGGGGGGACGGCAAATTCAGCTGTTTCCCATGCAGCCACAGGTGCCGCTGTGCTGGGAGATTGTGATTACTCTTCACTTCCTCCCAGCCTACAGCGCAGCGCATGGGAGAGAGAGAGAGGAGGAGGCATGATTTAATCTTACAACAAATCCAATAAGCAAACCTTTATAAATTTACTCTGATGTCTGTATTAATATTGAGGGATGTCTAAGTAGTAACATCAGTGTGTGTCAGCAGGGCCAGCCGTTGGGGTGTGCAAGCTGTGCGGTCACGCAGGGTGCCATGACAACAGAGGCGCCCGGCAGACAACACCTTGCATGGGGACTGTTATAAAAGGCCAGTTGTGGCTACCATTAAACTGAGTTTTACCCTTCATGAAGTCTAGGCTCATGTTTGGGGGATTGGAGAGCTATATTCACACTCTGGGGATTGCTATAATTACTATACTTCCTTGGATCACAACACCTGCTCTTACAAGAGCAGCCTGCTTCGCTCTCTGGACTAGGAGAGGTCTACCCAATGGAAGCTGGATCCTGGTCTTGGGTTCAGGGTGGGTGGAGGAAAGCGAGACCCCAACCAAGCTATGGCAGTTTGTAGGGTTTACCGTGGTTATGGTGTTCCAGTGCAGTGCTTATGGTGCTCACAAGTACTAGGAAGCAGCAATTGATGGAGGTACCCAGTCGTGGTGCCAGGCGGTCCGTCACAGTTAGTATTTTGAAATGACCCCCATAGGATGCAGGAAGTCAGTGTAAGGATCAACAGGGGCGAGGTATGGAATGAGCGACGGGTGAGAAAGATCAGTCTGGCAGCAGCATTCATTACCAATTGTAGCAGGGAAGGAGTTGTAATTTAGGAAGTGAGTCATAAGAGTAAAGACTTTCTTGAAGTTTTGAGGAAAAAGAAAGCAGGGATATGGGACAATAGTTGGAAGGGAAAGATGAGTCTAGGGATGACTTATTTAGGATGGGTACGGCAGTAGCATGCTTAAGGGGAGCAGGGACAACACCAGAAGAAAGAGAGCAGTTTAGGATGTAAGTTAAGGATGGTACAAGACAAGGGGAGAGAGATTTGAAGCTACTAGATCAAACAGGCAGGTGGTGGAACGAGAGGAAAGGAGTAGCCACCTCCTGTTTTGTAGCTAGGGAGAAGGCCTGTAGGGTAGTGAAGGTACGGTCCAGGTGTGGTTGCGAGAGGGAGGAGCAAAGGGGGGAGAATTCTTTCCTTAACGGACTGTTCAATCTTGTCGGTAAAGTAGCATGCAAAGCTATTGTCTAAAAGGTCAGTTTAACCCCTTAAGGACACATGACATGTGTGACATGTCATGATTCCCTTTTATTCCAGAAGTTTGGTCCTTAAGGGGTTAAGGGGTGGCCTCGTTCATTCCCCGGCTCCCTCAAAACAGTGTTTGAAGCAGTGACTGCCATATTTTAGTGTTAATAAAACTTAAAGAACCCTCTCAGACCTTACCTGCTCTGACATCACTAAAAAGCCAAATAATGGAAGACACACACTCCAACAGTGAATCCAACAGTGGATGACTGTCACCAAATCCACTGCTGCTGACATTTCTTTTTTAAAAGTTCTCATTTTAAGTTACTTCAGCATTTTCTCCTTAGGATATTTTATATTTAATAATCTGAATGCATGTTATCTGCTTCAATATATTTATTTTATTTTTGTTTATTAAATTGATTGATAGTTCATTTTACTGTGAAACTAAATTTTAAAAGCATCCTTTGGCGCCATCTTGTGGCTAAACTCCATATTACATTTTGAATAATGGCCTAGAAATAGCCTATTTACAGTATTTTACGCATTATTTTTTTTTTATTATTATTGCCATTTATATAGCGCCAACAGATTCCATAGCGCTTTACAATATTATAAGAGGGGGATTGAACTATAAATAGGACAATTACAAGAAAACTTACAGGAACGATAGGTTGAAGAGGACCCTTCTCAAACGAGCTTACATTCTATAGGAGGTGGGCTATAAAACACAATAGGACAGGAATTTGCAATCAAATAAGGTGGGCTGCCCTTTAGGAGAGAGCAAGAGACAGGCATGTGAAGTAGAGGGTAAGCTTTCCTAAAGAGATGGGTTTTAAGGCACTTCTTAAACGATTGAAGACTAGGGGAGAGTCTGATGGTGGTAGGCAGGCTATTCCATAGGAAGGGAGCCGCCGCGAGAAGTCCTGCAAGCACGAGTTGGCCTTTGACACCATTAAATCTTCTTACCCTCAACTCGCAGCCTCACCTTGTGTTGTAGGGAACAGCTATAATCACTACAGGGATTGCTATAATCGTTATACTCCCTTGGATTCTACTAGCTCTTGTAAGAGCTCTACAGCTGGTCTCCTTGAGGAGAGAATTACCTACTGGAACCTGGAGCCTTGTCTTAGAGGGCGAGACCCCAACCAAGATGTGGTGGTTCGTGGGGTGTGCAGTGCTTATGGTGTCTGGTGTGGTGCTGATGGTCCTTGGTGAGCACTAGGAGCATCCGTCGGCGGAGGGTCCGTCATAGACAGTATAAAGAGAAAATAGAAGGGGACCAAGGACAGAGCCTTGGGGGACTCCAAATGAGACAGGCAGGGCCGGCCTTAGGGGTGTGCGAGCTGTGCGGCCGCACAGGGCGCCATGGAGCAGGGGGCGTCGTGCGGCCGCACAGCCGATTTAAAAAAAAAAAAAAAAAATGTTTTTTCTTTTTTTAAATTTGCAGCGGGGGCGGAGCTTACCGTGTGGCGGGGGCGGAGCTAAACGCGCCGGAAAACTGCTGCAGGGGAAGCAGGAAGGAGTCCCTGCTTCCCCACCAAACAGTCACCAGGAGCTGCACTGCCTCCACAATGAACTCCACAGGTAACTGTGGGATTGTCAGGTGAGTGTGACTCTCTGCCTGTGTGTATTACTGTCTGTGTGTGTATGACTGTCTGCCTCTGTGTGTCTGTGTGTATGACTGTCTGCCTCTGTGTGTGTGTATGACTGTCTGCCTCTGTGTGTATGACTGTCTGCCTCTGTGTGTGTGTCTGTGTGTATGACTGTCTGCCTCTGTGTGTATGACTATCTGCCTGTGTGTGTGTGTGTGTGTGTGTGTGTGTGTGTATGACTGCCACTGTGTGTCTGTGTGTATGACTGTCTGCCTCTGTGTGTGTGTCTGTGTGTATGACTGTCTGCCTCTGTGTGTATGACTATCTGCCTGTGTGTGTGTGTGTGTGTGTGTATATGACTGCCTGCCACTGTGTGTCTGTGTGTATTACTGTCTGCCACTGTGTGTCTGTGTGTATTACTGTCTGCCTCTGTGTGTGTGTGACTATCTGCCTGTGTGTTTGTCTGTGTGTTTGTCTGTGTGTGTGTGTGTGTGTGTGTATGACTGTCTGCGTGTGTGTGTGTGTGTGTGTGTGTATGACTGTCTGCGTGTGTGTGTGTGTATCACTGTCTGCGTGTGTGTGTGTATATGACTGTCTGCCACTGTGTGTCTGTGTGTATTACTGTCTGCCTCTGTGTGTTTGTCTGTGTGTATTACTGTCTGCCTCTGTGTGTGTGACTGTGTATGACTGCCTCTGTGTGTATGACTGTCTGCCTCTGTGTGTATGACTGTCTGCCTCTGTGTGTATGACTGTATGCCTCTGTGTGTCTGTGTGTATGACTGTCTGCCTCTGTGTCTGTGTGTATGACTGTCTGCGTGTGTGTGTGTGTGTGTGTATGACTGTCTGCCTCTGTGTGTATGACTGTGTGTGTGTCTGTGTGTATTACTGTCTGTGTGTGTCTGTGTGTATGACTGACTGTCTGCCTGTGTGTGTCTGTGTGTATGTCTGCCTGTGTGTGTCTGCCTGTGTGTGTGTGTGGATGTCTTCCTGTGTGTGTATGGCCGTCTGACTCTGTGTGTGTGTGTGTGTGTGTGTCACATACAACCAATACACGCATATCACACACTGTTAATATACCCATTACAAATATCACACATAGCATACATATCACACACAGTCATCACACGTACTATTAGATACACAGACAACACAAACATAACAGCAAACATGGATGACAGGGGGGGGGGGCGCTGTGAAGATTTTTCGCACAGGGCGTCTAAATGCCTAAGGCCGGCCCTGGAGACAGGACAAAGGGATGAGGTATCATTAGAAAAGGAAACACTGAATGAGCGTTGGGAAAGATAAGAGGACGAACCATCGAGAGGACAAAGTCACAGAGACAAAGTGACTGAAGAGTTTGAAGAAGGAGAGCATGATCAACGGTGTCAAAGGCAGCAGAGACGTCAAGAAGAATTAGTATGGAGTAGTGGCCTTTGGATTTAGCTGTGACTAGGTCATTAGTTACTTTTATAAGAGCAGTCTCAGTATCAGTAAAGTGGAGGGGCGGAAGCCAGATTGATTCAACATTTGACCGGACGAAACGCGTTGGATTAACCCCTTGTGGACATTCTTTTATTTATATATGTTTATTTTACTTTTTGCTGTAATTTACTGCTGCTCCTACCTCCTACTGTGGTGACTTTGAAGGAAACATCCATCCAGGAGAGTACATTAACTTGGAGATACGCTGTTTTTATACTTCTTAAGTGTAAGTGCGACCAATAAATTTGTTATACATTATTTTATACGTACTTCACTATATTTGATCTTCTTATTTCATATATCTGGTTGGAAGACATTACATCTCATCTTATACTCATCAAATACCCCTGAGTGGGTGAAAGGCCTGATTACCTCATCCGTTTGTGAGTGCATTCATATCACATTTATTTCACATCCTTATTATATACTATTTTACGCTATGTTAGCTATTTGATTTATTCACACAGAGCATATGCTTGGAGAAGTCTACCTAAATACAGGTCATTCCATTATATATTGTATCTATACGTATTCTGGGTGATTTCCACTTCTTTGTATATTATTATGAATATGTCTGTATCAGGAGAGCTCAAAACATATATCCCCAGATGTTTTAAAATTACAGCTCCCATGATGCTTTATCACTCAAAAGAAATTCTAAATGCATGCAACGCATTATGGGAGTTGTCGTTCTACAACATTGGGGGTCCAATTTTAAGCACCCCTGGCCTATACGATGGTTTATTCCCTATCTATAGGATCGGAGTTGTTCTATATAGACATATTTCTTGTAACGGAGCTCCGTGTACCCCGACCGAGTACCCTCCGTTGATGGATGCTCCTAGCGCTCTCAGAGGACTCCAAGCACTGCAGACGACACCACAACCACCGCAGACTCCACAACCGCCGTAGATTAACTGGAGCCGCGCCGTCTTCCTTCCACCCTGGATCGGCTTCTGTCCTCCAGGACCGTGTGGGGAAGACCTCTCCTCCAGGAGAGCGTATCTGGAACAAGCTCTTAAAAGAGCTAAGTGATTAAGAGCTCAGGGGAATATGCAGAGCATAGCAATCCCCAGTGTGATATAGCAGTTCCCTCCAATAACGAGACACGGCTACGTATTGAGGGTCAGAAGAGGTCTGAGGTGCTGGAACACCCAGCCTGGTTTTTATTACCATTTTGAAAATACAGCACACCCACAGGGCGGGACAAAACAACCAATCATACACGTACATCATTAAAACCACTCCCAGTAATTACACACAAAATCCTCCCCTATGTCTGTGATATAATTATGCTACACAAGGGATTAACATAATTATCACAGACAGTAAAAATACAGTTTTTACACAACATTCATAACTCCCAAAATATACATCACATTCGCATAAAAATACATATTCACAA
Source organism: Pelobates fuscus (assembly GCF_036172605.1). Taxonomy (NCBI): domain Eukaryota; kingdom Metazoa; phylum Chordata; class Amphibia; order Anura; family Pelobatidae; genus Pelobates; species Pelobates fuscus. Next base: position 1,705,785 of record NC_086323.1, read on the forward strand.
TCAATCCATTCAGGGGAACAACATACTCAAAAATCATACGAATTGGACCAGGGGTTCAGAAGTTAGTACAAATGTGCATTTGACCTTCTGGAAGCATGGTTTTACAGGGCCCTCTATCCTGGAGACAATGGGGGGAAGTAATTCAATTATCCAGGACTAGAGGCAGACTCCATTAACCACATGGTTGCAAAACAACATAAAACACTTTAAAATACATAAAGTGACATTTTACACATAACACACAGACATTTCACATATCCCCAGATAGCTGGGATCTGAGCGCACAAAACTACCGAATAGCGCGCAGATCCTATTCACACAGTTCAATTGCCATGGAGCTAAAGTCTTTCCCATAGTCTTTCATTATATGAATAGGCTCCATGGCATAGCCATCTGGGGTATCACCGCTCACACAGGGCCATAGTCATAAGGAAGGAGGCTGGCAAATAGGCTTCTCCACAATCCAGGGAAGCAGGGCAATTTCTCATTTAAAGGGCCAGTTACAAATAGCGATTTGTAACACATCTCCCCTTTGGGGGGAAGACTAACCAGGCACCTGACCTTCTGTCGGTCAGTGCCTCCGTTAGTCGATCCACCAACCCACAATAAACAGATGTCCGAGTAGCCCCCCCACAACATCAAAGTACAGGAACAGCCCACCCACAACACACAGTCACTGCACCTGGGTATTTGGCTGTGGTAATGAGGCCACATGCCGAGGGTACTTGAAGGGAAGAGGCCAACTGCACTCTGCCCAGATGCCAGCTCTTCTGCTGGGGTAGCCTGCAGGACATCAGGCTCTGGACCAGGGAAAAAGATAGGGCAGAGGCCGACTGCACTCTGCCCAGCTGCCAGCTCTTCTGCTGGGGTAGCCTGCAGGACATCAGACTCTGGACCAGGGAAAAAGGTAGGGCAGAGGCCGACTGCACTCTGCCCAGCTGCCAGCTCTTCTGCTGGGGTAGCCTGCAGGACATCAGGCTCTGGACCAGGGACAAAGGTAGGGCAGAGGCCGACTGCACTCTGCCCAGCTGCCAGCTCTTCGGCTGGGGTAGCCTGCGGGACATCCGGCTCTGAACCAGGGACAAAGGTAGGGCAGAGGCCGACTGCACTCTGCCCAGCTGCCAGCTCGTCTGCTGGGATGCTTGGGACATAGTCCGGCTCAGTAGCCAAGGGAACATGGACGACAGTAGGGGTTAACATTGCCTCTGTTAACTCTGGTGCCACGCTAGGAGTTACCTGGGGAGGGGAATTTGTACTTACCCCCTCCTCTGGGTGTCCCGGTGAGGGTAGTTGGGGATCTGGAAAGGCTGTCCAGCATTCCTGTAGGTCAGGCACAGAGACCACGGTCCCATCTGCGCCGTCTGGGGGATTGGTGTCTCCCCTTGTTAGGGTAAGCTGCCGCTGGGGAGAGGGTGTGCTGTGCTCCTTTCCCGGAAACACAGGCTGCCGCTGGAGAGGGAGACCGCCTGTCTCCACTCCCGTAACATTGTCCTGTTGCTGTAGAGAGGGACCAACTGTCTCTGCTCTCTGTAGGACACACTGCTGCTGGGGGGGAAGGTCGGCACCTTCGGCCCCCTGGGGTACACACTGCCGCTGGAGAGGGAGACCGCCTGTCTCCACTCCCTTACCATTGTCCTGTTGCTGTAGAGAGGGACCAACTGTCTCTGCTCTCTGTAGGACACACTGCTGCTGGGGGGGAAGGACGGCACCTTCGGCCCCCTGGGGTACACACTGCCGCTGGAGAGGGAGACCGCCTGTCTCCACTCCCTTACCATTGTCCTGTTGCTGTAGAGAGGGACCAACTGTCTCTGCTCTCTGTAGGACACACTGCTGCTGGGGGGGAAGGACGGCACCTTCGGCTCCCTGACACTCACTCTGGGGTTGGGGATCTTCCCAGTAAACCTCTACGATATCCTTCCAGCTGAAGGGCTCTAGACCTGGTTCTGCTTGTCGGGTAGGTTGGGGCTGCACGGAGCTGAGCAGGTGTAGGTAGTCTTGCTCCAGCTCCCACTCTATTGTTACCAGGTGGGTCATGTCTTCTCTCACCTCGCGTTCGTCAGCCCAGACATACATGCCCATCCGGTAGTCGTAGATGTCCCAAAATCTAGACTCCTCCGTGCTGCCGAAATCAAGATCCTCCTCCATGGCATCCTGAAGTAGACCAGGACCATCATAATCATCCCCCTCCGGTAGGTCGTGCTCGGCCGTCCAGGGAGTAAGTCGAATGGTATGCCACCAGAGGGCCTGGTATGCATTGTCTAGCCCGATCTCTCGCCATACCAGGGTCTCCAGTCTTGCCACCCACTCATCTAGGGGCTGCTCCCCCAATAGACATATTCGCATTGCCACACGCTTCTGTAGCCGCTGCTCATCACTGGGGAGGCCCTCACCTCGCCGCCACTGGGCCTCTTCCAGGGCATCATACCAGAGTTCCCTTCTGGCTGCATCCCTGTAATCTGCGGCCTCCTTCTCCTCCTCATCATGGAACGCTGTCCGCAAACCAGCTGATTCCATCCTGTTGTAGCCAGGGGCGCTGCCCAATGGCTAGCGTTGCCCTCAATTGTAACTCCAAACGTTACCAGTGTCTCTGAGCTGCTTCTCCTCGCACTAGGACGCCATCCCACCGCTGCCACCAATGTAACGGAGCTCCGTGTACCCCGACCGAGTACCCTCCGTTGATGGATGCTCCTAGCGCTCTCAGAGGACTCCAAGCACTGCAGACGACACCACAACCACCGCAGACTCCACAACCGCCGTAGATTAACTGGAGCCGCGCCGTCTTCCTTCCACCCTGGATCGGCTTCTGTCCTCCAGGACCGTGTGGGGAAGACCTCTCCTCCAGGAGAGCGTATCTGGAACAAGCTCTTAAAAGAGCTAAGTGATTAAGAGCTCAGGGGAATATGCAGAGCATAGCAATCCCCAGTGTGATATAGCAGTTCCCTCCAATAACGAGACACGGCTACGTATTGAGGGTCAGAAGAGGTCTGAGGTGCTGGAACACCCAGCCTGGTTTTTATTACCATTTTGAAAATACAGCACACCCACAGGGCGGGACAAAACAACCAATCATACACGTACATCATTAAAACCACTCCCAGTAATTACACACAAAATCCTCCCCTATGTCTGTGATATAATTATGCTACACAAGGGATTAACATAATTATCACAGACAGTAAAAATACAGTTTTTACACAACATTCATAACTCCCAAAATATACATCACATTCGCATAAAAATACATATTCACAATCAATCCATTCAGGGGAACAACATACTCAAAAATCATACGAATTGGACCAGGGGTTCAGAAGTTAGTACAAATGTGCATTTGACCTTCTGGAAGCATGGTTTTACAGGGCCCTCTATCCTGGAGACAATGGGGGGAAGTAATTCAATTATCCAGGACTAGAGGCAGACTCCATTAACCACATGGTTGCAAAACAACATAAAACACTTTAAAATACATAAAGTGACATTTTACACATAACACACAGACATTTCACATATCCCCAGATAGCTGGGATCTGAGCGCACAAAACTACCGAATAGCGCGCAGATCCTATTCACACAGTTCAATTGCCATGGAGCTAAAGTCTTTCCCATAGTCTTTCATTATATGAATAGGCTCCATGGCATAGCCATCTGGGGTATCACCGCTCACACAGGGCCATAGTCATAAGGAAGGAGGCTGGCAAATAGGCTTCTCCACAATCCAGGGAAGCAGGGCAATTTCTCATTTAAAGGGCCAGTTACAAATAGCGATTTGTAACATTTCTATTTGTGATTAAAAAGATTTAGGGACAGAATCAAATACATGTGTCTTGTCTGACGCTGCACCAGCTTAAAAAGTCACCAGCCGCCATCGATAGGGGGTATGAGTGTATATAGGGGGTATGAGTGTATGTCGCTATATAAGACTTATTCCTCCCTGTCCATACCCCCCCTGTTTGTTTCCTGAATGGAAGATCTATGCTGCTCACTGTCATTTAAAACTACTAGTGACTGGGCATCTATTGCTGCCCAGTCGCTAGTGCAATAAGGTGGGACCTGGCACAGGTCCGCCGTTCCCCCATGGTGGGGACAACAAATAACTCAAATGGGGGGTGTAATGGATCACCTGTATTCCGACTGAGTACCTTCCATTAATGGATGCTTCCTAGCACCGCACCGGACACCACAACCACCGCAGACTCCACAACCGCCGTAGCTTAACTGGAGTCTCGCCGTCTTCCTTCCACCCTGGATCAGCTTCTGTTCTCCAGGACCGTGTGGAAAAGACCTCTCCTCCAGGAGAGCGTATCAGGAACAGCTCTTATAAGAGCTAAGTGAGTAGAGCTCAAGGGAGTATACAAAGTATAGCAATCCCCAGTGTGATTATAGCAGTTCCCCTCCAATCACGAGACAAGACTACGAGTTGAGGGTCAAACAGGAACAGAATGAACTGAGGGTTTATTGTCTCTTTTATACAAGTTTTCCCACAAGGTTACCACCCGGGAGGAGATTTAACTAAAAAACTCTCACAGAGAGAAACATTCTGGATAAATAAACTAAAGACACTCCAACCTTGGGGTCTGAATCCTGATATTGACCTGTGGAGTTTTTTTGAAGATTGATTTTGGTTGTATAAAAGGTCTATATGGATGTCGCACTTCCTTTTTCCTCATTTCATTTCTATGTAATTTCCAATATTCGTATAAAGGTGCTACTAATGGATTTATCTTGAAAGATTATATATATACAATTTAGTCCTCTAGTGGTATTAGTATCAAATATTGAGCCGTATAAATAATATGGCCATTTATCCACATTAGTATTAAATATGGGGCCCCTTTAAAAACCTTTAAAAATTTTTAAAAAATTCTAAAAGGAAAACCTGTAGAGGTAGAAAAATGTTGAAGTACCATAGAGAGTGAGATGAGGGGGAGGAGTGCGAATAAATATGCATGTAGAAATGGGTTCCACCTTATGCACTTAATTACCAATATATTATATAGAAGAGTTATGTGTTAATATTGGGCTGTATGTGTTTTCATTTGTCTGCCTCATACACACTCCCAAAATGGGAAATCAGCATGTAAGAAAGATGTAAATATATGGAGTTTTATTCTAGATTTTTATTTTAATGTAATAATTTAGATATATATACTTGTTTTAGTGTATTTTTATTTTTTCATTTTTTCATTTTATTTTTTTATAACATAGTTTATATAAATAATATCTATGTATATATTTTCAATATATATGATTTTTTTCTATAGTTTCTAGTAGAAATATAATGGATATTTTTATCCACAAATGTGCTATCCAGAGTCCTCTTTTAACTTCCTTCCCCCTTATATGCTTTGATTTGCCCATATGTCTCTGAAGATTCATGACTGTCATCCATTTCCGGGTATTTGGAACGCACGTCTGGAACGCAAGGGACGTGCGTACGTGATGATGTCATCGCGTCCAAGCAGGAAGTGCGGCCCAAACAGAGAAGAAACACCGGCCGGGAATAATTGAATAATGAACTCCGGGAGGGGATATATAAGAACGGGCGGGGGGAAAAAAATTTGATGTACATTTTCTGTTGTGATTGATGCACCAAGTCCCTGAGGAAGTCCCATCTTAGGACGAAACGCGTAGGACGCCCAGTGGTGATATACTCATTGCTTTTAACTTATATGTAAGTTATTAAATTCTTTTTATACTTTACTCTGGAATTGCACTTTATTTTTCTCCATATACTTTCTCTTTTGAGCTAATACTCTGATTGACTGATGGGAGTGTGAAGAATCAGAAGAAAAAGATTTCACTCAAGGCTGATTTACATCTAACAATTTGTGAGTGGCCAATTGTAAACTATAATACCTCACTCACTCTCACACAGTTAAACGCTATGTCTCTCCATTTTATCTGTATTTAGCAGATGATCCCCTATTCTATTTTGCATGTGGACCTTGTGACTGTTATGGACGTAAAAATGGTTTTAGTAAAATGTCTATTTACCCTGTATTCAATATTTACTAAATGGTGGGGACGGGGTTCTATCTTGTTCACGGTAGGACGTACTTTAGAGCACTGGGCCGACTTTGCGATTGGGTACAACCTTTATAGTAGTGATGGATTGCACCTAAACGGGAGAGGGTCTGCAGTGCTGGGGGATAGGATGGCTAGAAGGTTGGAGGAGATTTTAAACTAGTAGTAGGAGGGGAGGGTCATAGCAATCTACAAAATGGAGATAGGACAGAAAGGAGATGGGCTTTAGCACAGTACAAGGAGGGTGGAGACGGGGGGAGGGGCAAGCTCAGAAAAGAGAAGCTATGTAATGTTGATAATTCACAAAATATACAAGTGATGCATGATATTAAATGTATGCTTACTAATGCAAGGAGCCTAAATAACAAAATTGGGGAACTAGAGGCATTAGCATACACTAAACAATATGATATAATAGGCATAACTGAAACATGGTGGGATGAGACACATGACTGGGCAGTTAACCTAAATGGGTAAACGTTATTTAGGAAGGATAGGAAAAACAAGAAGGGTGGTGGGGTATGTTTGTATGTCAACCATGATTTAAAGCCAAATCTTAAGCAAATGGAATGCGATGAGGAAAATGTGGAAGCTTTATGGGTAAATATCTGCTTGGGGGAAAAGAAGGGAAACCAACTATTGGTTGGGATATGTTATAAACCACCTAATGTTAATATTGACGAGGAACAACAGCTGTTTGAGAATTTTAATTACCCGAATGTAAATTGGGACAGAGGGACTAGTAGCTCAGCAAAGGGAATTAGGTTTTTAAACTTGTTAAATGACAACTTCATGTCACTACTTGTACAAGCACCAACTAGAATGGACGCTTGTCTGGATCTGGTTTTAACAAACAACGTTGATCTTTTGACCAACATTCAAGTAGGTGAGCACTTGGGAAATAGTGATCACAATATAGTGTCCTTTGAAATAAACTCAAAAAAACAAAAGCACATGGGGTATACTAAAACATGTAATTTTAAAAAGGCCAATTTCAATAAGTTAAGGGAAGCTTTACAATATATTGACTGGCATAAACTCTTTAGTGAAAAGAACACTGAGGGTAAATGGATCATCTTCCAACAAATATTAGAAAGGTACATTTCTCAGTATGTACCATTGGGAAATAAATATAAAAGAAACAAATTAAAACCAATGTGGCTTAGTAGAGAAGTAAAACAACGGATTAAAAATAAAAAAGGGCATTTAAAGCATTTAAATCGGACAAATCAGATGCATCTTATAAAAGATATAAGGAAGCAAATAATGCGTGCAAAAAGGCAATTAGACTTGCTAAACTTCAAAATGAAAAAATGATAGCTAAAGAGCAACCAAACCCAAAGCATTTTTTAAGTACATAAATTCTAAAAAAAAAACTAAAATGAAAGTGTAGGTACACTAAAAACTGAAACGGGGGTGTTAGTTAATGAAGACCAGGAAAAGGAAGGAATTTTAAATAACTTTTTCTCCTCCGTATATGTGAAGAAAATAGACTTTTGTTTAATATTTTCTTCTTTGTTCTGGCTTTTTCCTACAAGTATTGCATGTATATTGAATCTATTGGTTCGGTAGTTTGAAACTACCGAACACCGACCACCCCCCTGGCTCATTAACTTCAAAAGAACCGTCTATTAAGTGCTCCCTGTGCGGCCGCTGTTCGTATAGCCGAACGCCACGTGGAATAGAAAACGGCGGCCATCTTGTTCGCACGAGGGGAGTCAGCGGGACTTGGTCATCGAGTGTCTGGAACTAAAATCGGACACTTGACCTCACGAACCACCGCTGAAACTACCGAACGCCTGCTTCCTTTAGTTACCGAACAGCCAGGAGAGCGTCATTCGGTAGTTTTGTTTGTATGGACAAGGGGAGCAATCGCTCCTATGAGCCAGGAGGATCCATTGGGTACTTTGTTCGTTTTTTACCTTTTTCTGAATTGACCGACCGCACACGCTGAATTCGTGGAACTGTTTTGGGCAGGTGAAATGTGACTTCCATCTCCCAGGCAGAGAGAAGGCGGGTATTACTGTAAAACTGTATGGTGATTGGTTATTGTCTTTGTTTGCTGTGGGAGGTCCTCTTGCAGGAGGATTTTTCATAAAAGCCAGTGTGTTTTCAATAAACTTGATTCCTGTTACATCCTTTATGAAGTCTAGGCTCATGTTTGGGGGATATTCTATTTGCTGGGGAGAATCGTCTTGGAAGCTGCACTCATCTACACTATTCCTCTACTCCCTGCTGCAGCTATAATCACTTACGCTCAGCTATTGGGAAAGGAATTGAAGACCGCAGTACCACAACCACTGCAGGTCTTAACAGTATATATTAAGGAAGAACCCATGGCAATAGATGTGCAAATGATTGCTACTAAAAACTTGCAGAATAATTGTAATTGGTTAACTCAAGACAAGGTGCTGCAGCAACTAAAGAAAGTTAATATAAACAAAGCTCCAGGGCCTGACGGTATCCATCCACGTGTACTTAAGGAAGTGTAGAAATAAGTGAACCTCTGTTTTTAATCTTTCAAGATTCTTTTCTTTCAGGAAGTGTTCCGGAGGATTGGAAGAAGGCAGATGTGGTTCATATATTCAAAAAGGGTTCAAAGTCCTTGCCTGGAAATTATAAACCTGTGAGCTTAACTTCTGTGGCTGGTAAAATATTTGAAAGGTTATTAAGGGATAATATTCAAGAATTCCTTGAGAAGAACATGGTTATCAGCAAAAATCAGCACGGTTTATTGAAGCACGGGTCATGTCAAACTAACTTGATTGCGTTCTACGAAGAAGTAAGTAGAAGTATAGATCAGGGTGTTGCAGTGGATGTGATCTATTTGGATTTTGCCAAGGCATTTGATACAGATCCACACAATAGATTAGTGTTCAAACTCAAGGAAATCGGTCTAGATGAAAATGCTTGTTTTTGGGTAGAACATTGGCTTAAAAACAGAGTGCAAAGAGTTGTTATTAATGGTAAATTTTCAAGCTGGACAGAGGTGGCAAGTGGTGTCCCTCAGGGGTCTGTTCTGGGACCCCTTCTATTTAACATGTTTAGAAATGATCTTGATGTAGCGTTACTTACCTTATCCAGGGGCCGGTCGCGGCTCATCCGACGGCTGCAACAAGAAGGCGGGCAGTGACCGCGAGAAGCGGTCACGTGTCCCACCTGAATCTAAGAGCGCGCCGTGAGTCTCGGGCGCGCTCTTAAAGAAACAGTGGGAGCCTAAATTGGAAAAAAGGCTCCCATTGGCCCCTGTCATGCCACACTCCCCATACACTTACCTTTTGGGGGTGTGGATATGACAGGAGCCAATCAAATTAATTTAGAAGGTACTTATACTCACCTTTTTCCCTTAGTCCTTGCCCTATCATGGTTTCTGTTGCAGTTCCCTTTAGCGCTTGTTGTGTTCAGTTGTGTTCCTTCGTACTTGACCTTGGCTTTGTTTCTGACTACGTTATCTCTTTATCCTTATCTGTTCTGTTTGCCGGCTTGCTGTTTACTGTGTACCAGACCCCGGCTAGTCCTAGTTTACGCTGTCTCTCTGTGCCCTTGACCTCGGATCGTTCCTGACTCTGTCTCCTCTCATATACGTCGAGTCCGGCCATTCTAAGGTCCGGTAGACGTATCTCTCCTCTGTGTTGTCTTTTGTCGAGTTGAATCCTGCGAGTTGGGGTATATTTTCGTTACATTACGATAGGGCCATGGACCCCGCAGATTTAGCTCAGCAAATGGCTTCTCATGAGGCAAGGTTTGTAGAGCAGGATCACCGTATGGATCAGATAGCTCAGGCTCTCCAGACGCTCTTGTCTAGAACTATTCCTGCAACCGCACCTAACCCTCCTACACCTCTTCTTCCCGAAGTATCCAATTTGCCTAATACTTCGCCCCATTTAACACCCCCTCCCAGACATGCAGAGGTTTCATTAATCAAATAGCACCACTTTGAGATGTATCCACGTTCCTTTCCCACTGATAGGTCTAAAGTGGGGTTTTTGATGCATCAACTTACTGACAAAGCACTTGAGTGGGCAAATCCTATTTGGGAGGCCAATGGACCTATGGTGCATAATTTCAATAGTTTTCTTACGGCTTTTCGTAGAACTTTTGACACAACAAAAAGGTCAAAGAATGCCGCAAAAACATTGATGAGAATTAAACAGGGTTCTAGGTCTGTGGCTGACTATGCTATTCAGTTTCGTACCCTTGCTTCACAGGTAGATTGGGCCAATAATGGGTTATCTACTGCGTTCATGGAAGGTTTATCTGACACTATATTGGATGAGGTAGCAGCGAGGGAGCTTCCTATTGCATTAGAGGACCTTATTGATTACCTCATTGATATAGATAATAGGATTCGTGACAGGCTCTATACTAAGAACAAGAAAAGACGTTTTGTTACACCTATTAACCCCAGAATTGATAAACCTGAGAGTGTTAAAGTAAAGTAGAGGAGGAACCCATGCAATTAGGGGTTGCCAAACTCTCTGATACTGAAAAATTACTTAGGAGAAGGGACGGACTCTGCCTATACTGTGGTAGGAGAGACCATATGGTAAAGGAATGTCCTTTGCTTCCTTAAACTCTCGCACCTAAGACCTTATAGGGGACTGGCCTTGGGTGTGATATCTAAGTCTCCTAAATTGCCTCCTAACCGTTTGCTTCTCCCTGTTTCTCTTCATATGGGAGAGAGTTGTAAAGCTGAAAGCATACTAGCCTTGGTTGATTCCGGGGCAGCTGAGAACTTCATAGACTCTGGTTTTGTTACGAAAAACCACATTCCCATCAGAGAGAGGGAGATACCCTTGGCCATTAAGGCCATAGATGGTAGACCTTTAAGTACTCCAGTTGTTACCCATGAAACTGTACCATTATTCATGTACACAGGGGTTTTACACTTTGAGACTGTTCAGTTCCAGGTTATCACCTCTCCCTCTTCTCATATCGTGTTAGGGTACCCATGGCTACGTTATCACAATCCCATTTTCGACTGGGGGTCGGGGCAATTAAAATCATGGAGCAAAACCTGCCACGAATCTTGTATGATTAAAGTCACCCCTTTACTTTCTATTAATGTTCCTACTACTCCTCCTTTGTCTACTGTTATACCTCCTCAGTACTTGTTTCTCAAGACTGTATTCGATAAAAGGGAGGCTGATAAATTGCCGCCTCACAGACCCTATGATTGTGCTATTGATTTATTGCCTGGCACTATACCTCCAAAGGGCAGGGTGTACCCTTTATCTAATCAAGAAAACCGTATCATTGAGGAGTATGTTAAGGAATCACTAGAAAAGGGGTTCATTAGGAGATCCTCCTCTCCGGCTGGAGCGGGGTTCTTCTTCGTATCTAAGAAAGAAGGTGATTTAAGACCGTGTATCGATTATAGAGGTCTAAATAAAATCACTATCAAAAATGCATACCCTATACCTTTAATCACAGAATTGTTTGACAGAATGAAACATGCTACTGTATTCACTAAATTGGACCATAGAGGTGCATACAATTTAATACGTATTAAGAAAGGCCACGAATGGAAGACTGCATTCAACACTAGATCAGGCCATTATGAGTATACTGTTATGCCATTTGGCCCCAGCAATATTTCAAGAATTTATTAATGACGTCTTAAGAGACTTTATTCACACATTTGTAATTGTATACTTGGACGACATACTAACAGGGCCGGACTGGGAAAAAAATTCGGCCCGGGCATTTTTCAATCACAGCGGCCCCCTGAGAAAGGGGCGGGGCCAGAGAGGGTATGTTTTGTCATCACTAATGACAAGCACACCCCCTCGCAAAGTGAGCATATTAGTGCAATGCACAGAGCCCCGCTGAGGAGCTCTAGCATTAGAAAAAGGCCCTGTATTTGTTCTGCACAGTGCAAGCAAATTTAATAACAAGCTTGCGCTGTGTTTGCTTTTAAATTGTCTCTGGTGTCTCCATAAGTGGGATACCAGAGGACAAAAGGGCCAGAAAAGCGTATGGTGCATGTGTTTGGAGCCTGCTTGTGGGATTGCGTGTGTGTTGAGTAAGTTGATTGTGGTGTGGTATTGTGTAAATAGGTCAATTTAATTTGTGTTTGTGGTGTAATATGTGGGGCTAGGGGCTGTAGCGAGTGTTTATAGGGGGCATAGTGTGTATAGGGGATGTAGCGAGTGTGTGCATACGGGCTGTAGTGTGTGTAGGGGTTGTAAAGAGTGTGTGTTTAGAGAATGTAGTATGTGTTTGCTTACAAGGAATGTAGTGTGTGCATAGGGGATCCAGAGTTTGTATGTCAGGAATGTAGTGTGTGTAGGTGGTGCAGTGTGTGTAGGGGATCTTGTGTGTAAAGGACCCAGAGTGTGTATAGGAGATTGTGTGTGTGTTTGTATAGAGGATTCAGAGTGTAAATAGGGTAAGGGATCTAGCATGCATTTGGAGCGTAATGTGTGTAGTGGTGCTGTAGTATATAATATTGTAAAGCGCTACAGAATCTGTTGGTGCTATATAAATGGCAATAATAATAATATTATGCATGCTGCACCCTTCACACATACGCACAGCACACCCAACACACTGCACCCTTCACACATACAATACGTCCAAACACATATATATATATATATATATTTGGACGTATTGTATGTGTGAAGGGCGCAGTGTGTGTGTGTGAGGATTGTGGTGTGTGTGTGTAAGAGGGGTGCTGTGTGTGTGTGAGGGTGTTCTTATCTACTGTCACATTCTATGTTTCTATTTTTTTGTCTGTTAACTTACTGAGTGTTATTTTATATATTATACATACGTGTGTGTGTTGCATATGTGTGAGAGTGTGCTGTGTGTGAGTGTGTTGTGTGACTGAAGGTGATGTGTGTGTCTGAGGGTGCTGTGTGAGTGAAGGTGCTGTGTGTGTCTGAGGGTGCTGTGTGTGTGTGTGTGTCTGATGGTGCTGTGTGTGTCTGAGGGTGCTGTGTGTGTGTGTGTGTGTGTGTCTGAGGGTGCTGTGTGTGTGTGTGTGTGTCTGGGGGTGCTGTGTGTTTCTGAGGGTGCTGTGTGTGTGTCTGAGGGTGCTGTGTGTGTCTGAGGGTTCTGTGTGTATCTGAGGGTGCTGTGTGTGTCTGAGGGTGCTGTGTTTGTGTGTCTGAGGGTGCTGTGTGTGTCTGAGGGTGCTGTGTGTGCTGTCTGTGTCTGATGGTGATGTTAGTATGAGTGTGCTGTGTGTGAGTGCTCTTAGTGTGTGTGTATATAGCACAATTATTGAATAAATATGTTTTTTTTATTATTATTTATAAAAACTAAAATTATGTATCCCATCCCCTCCCTTCTTACCTTTAGCCTGGGAGGGGGTGGGAAGCCGGGTTTCCATAGGGGGGTGCCTGGTGTCATGGAGGGTGCCGTTGTGCCTGATCCCTGGTGGTCCAGTGGTGATCTCGCGAGATCTAAGCGTTGCCGCGGTTACCGCGGCAACGCTCAGACCTCGCGAGAGGACCCGGCGGAGCTGCTGGCTAGAGCTCCGCCGGTGTTCTCTCTTCCTGCCTGCCTCACTCCCCAGCACCGGCCGCCTTTAACAGTGCCTGTGGGCCGGTGAGGGAGATCTTTGATCTCCCCACCGGCTCATGGAGGCACACAGCGGGGCCGGCGCTCAGATAGCGCTGGCCCTGCAGGGGCCGGCCGGGGAGATCCTGTGATCTCCCCTGCCGGCCTCGGCCCCACGACCATCGCGGCCCACCGGGCATTTGCCCGGTTTGCCCGATGGCCAGTCCGGGCCTGCATACTAATATATACTACAGATTTACACACTCATCACAGACATGTTACAACTGTCCTGAAGACCCTTCTTGCTAATGGTCTTTATTGTAAACTAGAAAAATTTTTATTTGACCAATCCGAAGTCCAGTTTTTGGGGTATTTGATTTCCGTCAAAGGTTTTCGTATGGATCCCCAGAAGCTTTCTGCTGTCATAGAGTGGCCTCTACCACAAGGTTTGAAAGCCATTCAGCGTTTTCTTGGTTTCTCAAACTATTATAGACGCTTTATTAAGCGTTTTTCTTCTATTGTAGCGCCTATCACCCGTATGACAAAAAAAGGTGGTAATACTCGTGTCTGGTCTCCCGAGCAGGGCCGGATTAACGTAGGGGCTGATGGAGCTGCAGCTACAGGCCCAGGCCCATTTAAAAAAAAAAAAAATTTTTTTTTTTTTTTTACACACTACTCTTAGGTTTGCCACCTGACTGGTATTTTATTGGCACAGCCAGTATTTGAGGCTGCCTAGCCATGCTGGTATTGTAGTAATACCGGCAATACAAATGCAGGTATTTTTCTCAGAATAAATGGAGATTACTCTGCAATACCAGCACCAGCCAGTAGGGGTCACTGTGTGTGGAGAGAGGCAAGGATAGGAAGTTACAGCATATCACTACCTCTCTCTACTACTCACTGATCCGTGGGGGAGCAGCTACACAGCACAGAGTCCAGACAGCAGCTCTACAGCTCAGGTAAGTGAGGGATGGGGGGAAAGGCAGCAGGGACACATGGGGACACTGAGACACAAGGGGACACTGAGACACAAGGGGACACTGAGACACTAGGGGACACTGAGACACTAGGGGACACTGAGACACTAGGACACATGGGGATACAGACACTGGGAGACCTGGGGACACTGAGACACTTGGGGACATTGGAAAACATGGGGACACTGAGACACTGGGACACATGGGGATGCTGAGGCACAAGGGGACACTAGGGGACACTGAGACACTAGGGGACACTGAGACACTAGGGGACACTGAGACACTAGGGGACACTGAGACACTAGGGGACATATGGAGATACTAGGGGACACTGACACTAGGGGATAATGAGACACATGGGGACACAGACACTGGGAGACCTGGGGACACTGGAAAACATGGGGACACTGAGACACTGGGACACATGGGGATGCTGTGAGACATAGGGACATTGGGACACGGAGACACTATGTCCCCATGTCCCCCAGCCAGTGTCCCTAGTGTGCCCAAGTCTCCCAGTGTCTGTGTCCCATGTCTCTCAGTGTGCCTAGTGTCCCCATGTGTCCCAGTGTCCCTATATGTCCCAGTGTCCCCATGTCTATGTCCACAACTGTCCCCATGTCTCCCAGTGTCCTCAAGTGTTGGTCTCCCAGCTAGTGTCCCCTAGTCTCCCAGTGTCTCTGTGTTCCCATATCTCTGTGTCCCTAGTGTCTTAGTGTCCCCAAATGTTTCAGTGTCCCCATGGCTCCCAGTGTCTGTGTTCCTAGTGTCTCAGTGTGCCTAGTGTCCCCATGTCTCCCAGTGTCTGTGTCCCTAGTGTCTCAGTGTCCCCATTTCTCCCAGTTTCCCTAAATGTCTCAGTGTCCCCATGTCTCTCAGTGTCCCCATGTCTCTCAGTGTCCCCATGTCTCACTGTGTCCCCAGTATCCTAGTAACATGGGGACACACTGAGACATTGGGACACTGGGAGAAATGGGGAAACTGAGACACTGGGAGACTAGGGGACTGGGCGACATGGGGACACTGTGATACATAGGGACACTGAGACACTGGGTGACTTGCGAGACTGAGACACTGGTAGACAGGGAGACACTGGGAGCAATCCATCTATACCACAGAATCAAACTGTGAGTAGTTTGTTGTTGATTTTACAGAATTGTCTCTGATGTCACTCCTTGTGATTTACATCATGTGATGTCACGCATAACTAATTAATTATACCAATGATTAAGGCTGGTATTTTTTTTCCAAGAAAGGTGGCAACCTTAACTACTCTTCACATACTCTTGCTTAACCCCTTAAGGACCAAACTTCTGGAATAAAAGGGAATCATGACATGTCACACCCGTCATGTGTCCTTAGGGGGTTAAAGGAGCACTATAGGGTCAGGAACACAGTCATGTATTTCTGACCCTATTATGTTAAAACCACCACCCTGGCCCCTCCTTGCCTCCCTAAATATAGTAAAATCTTACTTGTATTTAAGTCTGCAGCTGCTGGCTCTGCCTCTGAACTGACTGTCTGCTGACCTCATCAGAAGTGGTGGTCTGAGCAAATTACAATACTTCCCCATAAGATTGGCTGAGACTATCAACTAGGCAGATCAGGGGCAGAGCCAGCACAAGTCCAACATAGCCCTGGCAAATCAGCATCTCCTCATAAAGATAAATTGAATCAATGCATCTCTATGAGGAAAGTTCAGTGTCTGCATGCAGAGGGTGGAGACACTGAATGGCAGTGCTGCCCCATGAAGAGATTGCTTTTCCTATAGTTACCCAGCACAATATATTTGCACTGTTATAAACTGTATTGCACTATTATTTTTTCCTCTGTTTTATTATTCCGAGGTATTTTACCAACTCTCCCCTCAGAGGTGTATGTACGTATTACTCTTGGGCGCAGAATACGCCATATTTTATATATTTTTTGTTTCACTAATATACAAGGTTTTTGGGAATACTTGTATTGTATACAGCAGCCCTCACTGATTCACCACGTTATAGCGAGCGCCTATACACTCTGTTTTTTTCCTGCCCCATGAAGAACCTCTAGCAGCCATCTAAGGAGCGGCCAAAGGAGTTATTTTCTCTGAAAAGACAGTGTTTACTGCAAAAAGCCTGAATGGAATGATTCTACTTACCAGAACAAATACAATCAGCTGCAGTTGTTCTGGTGACTATAGTGTCCCTTTAAGTTTGGAAGCTTAAGAGGGATGTATGGGAACAAACTTGTGTGGACTGGCTGACAATGAAATTAGTTAAAGTAATGCAGACGTTGGTCTCTCTAACACTGTGGCATGTTCCCTTTCTTCTATACTCACTACATACACATTTTCTCTGTCTCAGACTAAATACCAGGAACTTCTGCCTGCTAGTAAGAAGGTAAAGAGACAAGTGGACCAGCGAGTGCTAGGGGACAGTCCTTAGAAAGCATGGAGTGAGTGCATCATTAGACGCATTTATGTCAAGCTCATGGTGCTGCCTTCATAGTATGCCCTTAGTTGGACAGCCTGTATGATTGGCAGGCAGCCTGACATGCATTCATGCCAGGCTGACCTTCCAATTCTTTGGACAAACATGCCCCTTTTTTGGGCATGTTCACTCCCTTTTGGCAGGTCTGGTCACGTGATTTGCACCAGTGGCACACCCTTTTACCCTGCCTATTGACTTCCTGCTTCACTGGACACTGCTGTTAGGGGTTATGGATTTACTTGAAAGATGAAAGCATAAATTAGAGAGAGATTAGCATAGAGTGTGTGTTTTCTTATAGCTGCATTCTATGAGTTTCCCTCCAGCACCATCTCCATCAGATACATGACGCTTGGGAGGTATGACTGTTTTAGTGTTTTTGGTCGATAAGATTCCGTAATTAGGCCCATCATAATTGTCAGCACCAGGCCCACTGTGCTCTTAATCCGGCCCTGCTCCCGAGGCACTTCAGGCTTTCGACTTTCTTAAAACTACATTCGCTTCTGCACCTATTTTACAGCATCCTATCCCCTCACTGCCTTATATTCTTGAAGTTGATGCTTCTGATATCGGGGTAGGTGCTGTTTTGTCCCAAAGAGAATCGCCTGAAAAGCCATTGCATCCTTGTTGTTTCTGTTCTAGACAAATGTCCAAAGCTGAAAGAATTATGATGTGGGTAATCGTGAACTCCTTGCTATTATCTTAGCTCTTAAAGAATGGAGACACTTGTTAGAGGGAACTAAGGATCCTATCCTCATTTTTACGGATCACAAGAATCTATCCTACCTTGGTGAAGCTAAAAGATTATCTTCTAGGCAGGCTAGGTGGTCACTATTTTTGTCCCGTTTCAATTATATTATCACCTATAGGACAGGTGATCGCAACATGTAAGCTCGATCGAGCAGGGTCCTCTTCAACCTATTGTTCCTTTTCAAATAATTTTTATTAAAGTTTTACATATTTGTATAACAACAAGAATATAAACATTGTATTTGGGGGTAGGAAGGGAAGGGGAACTTGGAAATGGAAGAGAATAACCATCCAGTATTAAAATAGGCATAACAGTGTATGGCAAAAAAATAAATTAAAAAAAATATGTTTTTACATCAATGCACTTTAATAACAATATGTCAAAGACCATATGCTGCTTTGATTTTTTCTTCCCACTTATCCCAATTATATTTTAATATTGGGAAACCACGCATATGAGCTCTATGTGATAATTCGTGTGCCTTGTTTTCTAGAATCAAATTAAAAACTTCTCTGAGAGATGGCACATTTTGGGACTTCCAATGTCTAGGTAAACAGGATGTAGCAGCGATCAAAATGTGACCTATGATTATTTTGTCCGATCTATTAATGGACTCCGGGAGTTTTTTGAATAAGGCTAGTTCCGAGGTTAAAATGCTAATGGTCCTGTCCACTTTAATAATTAGGTCGTGAATCAATTTCCAATATTTAGTTAATTTAGGACAGAACCACCAAATATGGGCCATATTGCCCACACCCCCACAATCCCTCCAACACCGGTCAGAATACATATTGTTCATGTTGTGCAATCTAGACGGGGCCAGGTACCAACGATATAAAATTTTATAATGATTTTCAAAGTGGTCGGTGCAATACGAAATACCTTTTAAAGCTTTAAAAAAAACGAACCATTCTTCTAGATCGTACTGGGCACCCAACTCCGTCTCCCATGACAACATGTGTTTTAATTTAACTAGGGGCTTGGCGTTATAAAACGAGTAGCATAAGGATATCGTGCCTTTACTAGTGGGGCTGCATAAAAAAGCTCTCTAATGGAGACATCTCAAGCGTTTTATAGTTTTTATCTGTTTCAGGTACCTTATATAGTTCTTTCAATTTGTCAATGATTACCTTACAATCCAACTCACATACATTCGTTAATCCATACTTAAGTTTCAATTTTTCCAAAGAAAGAATAGCATTGCCGTGAAAAAAATTGTCAAGATTAGTTATAGAGCATTCCTTCAACAGTTCTATTTTTAAGGATGGGATATAATCTTTCAATAACTCAATAGGCATTGCTCTATATAGGCTGGGAGAATGATCATTTTTAAAAACAATATCCCAGGCCTTAAGTGTAGTCTTGGTGGATAAAAATAACTTTGTAATTCCAGGTCTTGTCTTAGAATTTAACCAGGGTAATTCTGACAATCTAACCGGTAAGATTTTTGATTCTTCTATTTCCATCCATCTGGGTTTATCAACCTGATTATTAAATCTCACAGCCACTGCAGCGTTAGTGGCGAAATAATATTTGCGGACATCGGGAACACCGATACCGCCATTCGATTTGTGGTGCTGCAAGGAAGTGAGCTTCACACGAGCAGGCTTATTCCCCCAGATGAACTT
Organism: Pelobates fuscus; assembly: GCF_036172605.1. NCBI lineage: Eukaryota > Metazoa > Chordata > Amphibia > Anura > Pelobatidae > Pelobates > Pelobates fuscus. The sequence continues at coordinate 1,725,142 of NC_086323.1, forward strand.
CATCATTGTCGAATGAACTTTATTAAAAAATGATAATGGGATGGACAAAGGGATGGTCCTAAAAAAATATAGAATTTTTGGTAGTATCGTAATTTTAACAGATGCGACCCTCCCCAGCCAGGAAAGTTCCATTCCGCCCCATCTCTCCATCTCCTTTTGTAGGTCCGACCATGCTTTCCTCAAGTTGTGATTATGCATATTTACCAAATTTTTGCATAAATTAATGCCAAGGTATTCCATGTAGTCAGCTCTCCAATCAAATAAATATAATTTCTTAAGGGCAATGGTTTCCGAATTTTTTAAATGAAATGGGAGGGCCTGAGACTTAGACTCATTTAATTTGTAGTACGATACCTCGCCAAATTGAGTTAAAATGTCTTTTAGGTGGCTCAAAGATTCTTTTGGGTGTTTGACAGCTAGAATTATGTCATCTGCAAACAGGCCAATTTTGTGAGCGGATTCTTTAACAACAATTCCTGCAATTTGTGGGGTTGTTCTAATTAGTTCAGCCAGGGGTTCTATTGCTAAAACAAATAGAATTGGAGATAAAGGGCACCCCTGTCTCGTTCCATTGGTATGAGAAAACGTTTTAGATGTGAAACCGGAAGCTGAGACATGGGCGGAAGGTGCACAATATAGCGCCTTAATTGCTGTTATAAAAGATGATGGTATGTTGAATCTTTCTAACGTTCTCCATAAATATCCCCAATGTATCCTGTCAAACGCCTTCTCTGCGTCTAGAGATAGAAGCAATGAAGGCGTTTTGGTCATATTGATGTGCTGAATCAAGTTTATGAATCTTCTAGTCCCGTCGGGCGCCTGTCTATCCTTTACAAAACCCACTTGATCCTTATTTATTAGCAATGGGATTAAGTTGGTTAATCTATTTGTGAGAACTTTAGAATAAATCTTTGAGTCATTATTGATTAGGGAAATGGGTCTAAAATTGTGGCATCTATCAGGAGTTTTTCCCGGTTTTGGCAAGGTGACTATTCGTGCGCACAAGGACTCCTCTGGCATCGTTCCCCCGGACTTATAGGAATTGAATAATTTGGTCATATGGGGAATTAAAATTTCTTGAAAAGTTTTATAATATAAAATAGTGAATCCATCGGGACCAGGGGCTTTTCCGGATGGCATAAGTTTGATCGCCTCAGCTATCTCTTTCGCTGATATTTCACATTCTAAGCTTTCTAAGTGTCCTAGAGACAGCCGAGGCAATGTCACTCTGTCTAAAAATTTATCAATGGTTGTTGCAGAAGGCTGGGTAAGGTTCGAATCACATTCTAAATTATAAAGTTTACTATAATACTCTGCAAACATGTAACTGATTTTAGTAGGATGAAACACTTTTCGCCCCTGATCATCAAGTAAATACGCTATTTTTGATTGTGCATTCACATGCCGGAGTTTGGATGCCAAAAGAGTAGAGGCCCTGTTGCCTTTTAAGTAAAATGTTTTCCTGAGACGTCTCACCATAAGAGATGTACGATCTAAATTAATTTTGTTAATTTTAGCCTTAATTTCTCCTATCATTGCTGATAGGGAAGACGAGGGACCAAATTTATTAGCCTGATTCAAATTGTACAATTCTTTTTCCAATGTTCTTAAATTATTGCTATTAAGTTTCTTCAGGTGAGACGCTCTAGAAATAAAATGACCTCTTAATACAGCCTTATGCGCATTCCAAGACACCTCGCCAGGAACCTCTGGTGAGGCATTTTCCAAAAAGTAATCGCTCAAGGCTTTCTCCGCCAATGATCTGTTTACAACATCGTTTAATAAATAATCGCCTAACTTCCAGGATCTATTCGGGGCTGAGGAAACAATTTCGTCAATATGCATTATGATTGGAGCATGGTCAGACCAGTTAATGTCTAAGATATCAGATTTCAAGATGTGCGGGATTAAAGCGCTCTGGACCATAAACCTGTCCAGCCTGGAATACATATTTTTAGATACAGAATAATACGTAAAATCTCTTTCATTCTCATGCATCAGTCTCCAGGAATCATATAAACCACATTCAATCATGTATCTGGAACATTTGTTAGCTAATCTGTCACTGTCTCCTCTATGTTGTTGATCATTGTCTTCCCTAGCGTTATCCAATTCACCGTCCATAACAAAATTCGTATCGCCACACATTACCAAGCTGCCTCTCACATTCTCACCCAATAAGTCCATCAATTTCCTAAAGAACTGCAACTGACCGGTGTTGGGAAAATACACGTTCACTATGGTGTATTCAATAGTGTTAAGTGAACCTATCCATATTAAATACCTCCCGTCATCATCCGTCATTACTTTGTTCGTTGAACATGCTACATTCCTGTGGAAGAAAATCGATGTACCTCTAGACTTGGATTTATAAGTGCTATGATATTGGACTGGGAAAAGCTTTGACATAATCTTATGTGTTTTATCATTTTTAAAATGCGTTTCCTGTACACAGATGACATCTGATTTGTTGGATTTTGCTTCTTTGAATAGTAAGCGTCTTTTGTGGGCGGTGTTCAGGCCTCTCACATTAAATGACATATATTTTAAAACCATAATTTATGGAACAGCAATGCTTGATAAAGAGTAAAGGAATATTCAACTTTGTGAGAGTCCGAACAGCCGCCTTCCAATAAAGAAACATCCAACAATAACGTCACAACAAACTCAAGATGTGTACATGTGTGTACAGGAATAAATAAACAAATTTGTGCAAGTCGCTGATGCCACATAATATGCATTTTTGTATGAGGCATTTCTGTGATTCGTGGTCTGGAAACATTTCTACCAAATTTTAAAGGATGGATGATCAAAGAAAATAGAAAAATAAAAATATCAACGGGGTACAAAAAACTTGGGTATATACCCCTATCAGGGGAAACAAACAAACAGTGAAAAAGGGCCATGAGGGAGAGCAAAAAAAGTTTCTCCATCTCAGGGTATTAGGCCCAGGTTGGGGGGAGAGAAGGCTGCTGGATACAAGGGGAGCAATATAAATAAACAAACAAACAAAAAAAAAATTTAAAAAAAAAAATAAAAAAAAATCACAGAACAATAAAAAAATAATAAAATTAAATACGAAATAATGTGTAAAAAAAAACCAAGGGACCATAAAATAATATTGAATGTAAAAATTTGGAAAGATTTAAGTGGTCCAATCGGTTTCTGATAGAAACCGTTAAGTCGCATATCATATAATCATTGGTGCGCAAATTCTAAGGGCAGTCATAACCAGGAGAAACAAGTCAAAATTCAAAGTAATCCCGCTAAATCTCCAGACTGGAGCAGGACTCGAAAGCCTGTTGCAGAGATAAAGTTTTCTCAGAACCAAGCCATAAAAATCAATAGAGAAAAAAAAAAAAAAAAAAAAATTCATGAAAATAAACGTGTATATATAAAAAGAAAATCCTTAGTGAAGATAGGAAGAACATCTTAACTTGAAGTGTCGAACGATTTGCGACCGTGGAAAATGAAGACTGTAGCTCTATGAACTGGAAACTCAGGAAGTGTCCGATTTGCTTCTCTTGCTGGCCTGCAGAGGAGTAGATGGCGAGAGTCTATGAGGCGATACCTGACTTCTATTCATGGATTGGAAGAGTTCCATTCCTTCCTCAGGCGACGTGATGATAAAATTCCTGCCATCCATGCGGAAAAGGACTTTGACCGGGAATCCCCATCTATATCTTATCCCTCTTCGTCTTAGATCCGCGGTAAAAAGTTGAAATTCTCTGCGTCGCCTCATTGTTTGGGCAGAGAAGTCTTGGAAGACCTTCATACCGCTGTAGTCCCCCGTGAGACCTGACGTGCGTACTGCACCCAGAAATTCCTCTTTAATGTGGTAATAGTGAAATCTCACTATCACATCTTTGGGTGCAGCCGCAGGCGCATTACCGGGTTTAGGCAATCTATGGATGCGGTCCAATAGCAGATCCGTAATTTTGGCAGTTGGTAGAGCTGACTTCACCATTGCCTGGAAATAACTTTGTAATTCCAGAGAGTCTATATTTTCAGGGATCCCCCTGATCCTTAGGTTATTACGCCTACTTCTATCCTCGGCGTCCGCTAACTTTTCCGCTTGTTGGTGTACTTGCTTCTGAAGCTCTTTTACAGTTTCAACCAAGTCCAGGTGAGATTGCTCTTGAGAGTGCAATCTATTCTCTATTATTTCCGTCCGCTGATTAATGCCCTCCATGGCTCCATATAAAGTGTCAAAGTCCTTCTTAAAGTCGTTTTTCAGATCGACTCTCAAATCTTTAATGAGTTGTATTATCATGCCAGCTGATGGTGGCAGATCATCCGCCAATTCAGGTGGCATATTAGGATTGTAAGCCATAGTCGCAGCCATAAATGTGGTGGTAGCCATATTGGAGGTGGCAGTGGCCATCTTGGGAGTGGAATATACAATGTCTGGTCTGGCAGCCATCTTTGTTGTGGCATCATGATCCTTTCTCTGTGGTAGTGCAGAGAAAGTGCTTGTTTGGAGCATTGCAGCTCCTATTTCCATATTATTGACCTCTGGGCTTTCCATAGCCCTTGCTGTGCCTTTAAAAGTTTGGGGTCGGATAGCAGAGCCCCCCCCCACCGGGACCGACAACCTGGAGGCCGAGGATCCCGATGGGGAGCGAGACCTCACACTACCCTCCCCTTTACTTGCAGCCCGGTCACTTTTGTAAGTGAGTGACCGGGCTGCTCTATGTTGAGACCGCGAGCGGCTTGCTGGGTGGTCCTTGCCGCTCGCGGGAGACACAGCTTTGTGCTCCGAGCATGCTGAGTGCTCGGAGCACTCTGAGCCGCACACAGAGGTGTCGGCTAGTGCGGCCGCGGTCCCGCCGCTCTCTGGATGCCGCGAGCGGGTCGCGACCGCACAAGCATACGATTTAGCATGTGAGACCGGGAGGGAGGTGGGGAGGGATTTCCCCGGCGCCACCAACGAGATTTTAAGCGGCGAAACAAGCCGCGAGCCAGGCTTGGAGGCAGGGGAGTGAGCCTGGGCACCCTTACTCACCCCAGCAGCTCCTGCTCCCGATTTCTTCATTGCAGGTGCGGATTTTTCGTTTTTCCTTTGCTTCTCCATGTCAAGACTGTCATCAGCTATTAGTATTTATAAGTAAAATTTATCCATCACAGTTAAATTAGCACTTTGTGAATGAAATTGCCCCCCTTGTCCAGGAGCCTCTCTAAAACGTGGCCATCTAAGATGGTGGCCAAGACACGCCCCCCCAACCTATTGTTCCTGTAAGTTTATTTGTAATTGTCCTATCTATATTTAAATCCCTTCTCATAATATTGTAAAGCGCTACGGAATCTGTTGGCGCTATATAAATTGCAATAATAATAATAATAATAATAACATTAACCCCTTAAGACCGCAGGACGTACTATGCCGTCCTTATTTTGGTGGCTCTAAACGCCGCAGGACGGCATAGTACGTCCTGGGCGGTCTTCAGCCCCACGTGGCCGGCGGAACATGGCCGCTGCAGATCGCGGTCGGGGGGCATGCCTGGCCCCCCAGGCAGCCCCCCTGTGCCTGGGGACCGCGGTCTGCAGCTTCCGATCGCAGTGACAGGCTGTCACTGCGATCGGTATTTACCATGTGTCAGCCGATTTGAAATCGGCTGACACATGGAGCCGGCCGCATTCTTCTGCAGCAGATCGCGGTCGGGGGACATGCCTGGCCCCCCAGGCAGCCCCCCTGGGGTCAGTGACCGCGATCTGAACTGTCAGGCTGCAGTCTGATCACACTGACAGGCTGCCATAGCCTGTCAGTGCGATCAGTGTTACTATGTGTCAGCCCATTGGCTGACACATGTAACTGCAGCCATTAGCCCCCTACAGATCGCGGTGGGGGCATGCCTGTACCTCCCAGGCATCCCCCTGTGGCCAATTACCGCGATCTGTAGGAGGTGATCACAGTGACAGCCAGTCACTGTGATCACTGTTAGTATGTGTCAGCCAATGATCTCAGATCACTGGCTGACACATTGTCTCTGCCCCTCTCCTCACCTCACTTCGATCTGAGAGAGAGAGGCAGAGAGATCGTGGTTTTTGCAGCTCCTGTGGAAAAAGAAAGTTTAAATTTTTTTTCAAAGTTTTAAAATTTATATTTTATTTAACCCTTTCAGTGCTGATCACAGCATATTACTGTGATCAACCTGATTAGGGTATTTATTTATTATTATTTTTTTGGATCAAAAAAAAATTATTTCTAATTTTTTTTGATCCTTTGTGTCAGTCGCAGCAACCCAAATCTCCATTACCCTTTCCCCGCTGCCGTGATCACTATACTGTACAGTATATCTGCTGTACAGTACTGTATCAGTGATCACTGTGATCAGAGGGCTCTCTGATCAGACTGACCTTTTTTAGGGTTATTTTTACAGATCAAAAAATAACCCTTTCAGTTTTAAAAACTTTTTTGGGTCAAAAAAATTATTTCTAATTTTTTTTGACCCTTTGTGTCAGTCGCAGCAACCCAAATCTCCCTTAACCCTTTCCCCGCTGCCGTGATCACTAAACTGTACAGTTTATCTGCTGTACAGTACTGTATCAGTGATCACTGTGATCAGAGGGCTCTCTGATCAGACTGACTTTTTTTTAGGGTTATTTTTATAGATCTGAAAATAACCCTTTCAGTGTACTGATTGCAGCTGCCTATACTGTGATCAGTACATTTATATTATTTTTTGAGGGCGGGTAGTAGGTGTTAGGCAGGTAGATAATTAATTACCCACTTTAGTATATAAATTAATTAATTTGTCCCCCTAGAATGGCACGTCGCTACTCAGCCGAGGAGGCGTATGCCATTCTGGCAGGCAGTGATAGTGACACTCTGCAAGACAGTGACACTATCACTGCCTCTGACATTGAGCCTCTGAGTGAGACCTCAAGTGATGGTGCCCCACCACCACTCACAAGAGGACGCTCAGCAAGCCCAATGCCAGGCGGAGACTGGGTGCCTCCAAATATGATGGCCCCAGAAATACCGCCGTTCACTGTTACACCTGGCATCACTGTAACAGTGGACGACTGCGAGCCAATTTGTTTTTTTGAGCTCTTTATGTCAGACGATATATTTGAGCTCATGGCTCAGCAAACGAATTTGTTTGCTATGCAGTATCTCTCTGCACATCCGGGGTCCCATCATGGTCGCAGGAATATGTGGAGACCCACGGATGTCGCAGAGATGAAGCGGTTTTGGGCTTTAACCCTAATGATGGGTATTGTAAAAAAGCCCAGTATCAGGTCCTACTGGAGCAAGCAACGTATCCTGGCTACACCTCTTTTCCCTGAGGTTATGTTGAGGGATCGCTACCTGCAACTGCTGCGATTCCTTCATTTTAATGATAACTCGTTGTGTCCCCCTAGAAACGACCCACTGTTTGACAGGCTATATAAAATTCGGCCCTTTATTCAACTCCTGTCAGACAAATTTTCTGAAAATTATGTCCCCGATAAAGATATTTCAATTGACGAGTCCCTTATGAAATTTAAAGGTCGACTGCTATTTAAGCAATATATTCCATCGAAGCGGTCCCGATATGGCGTTAAATTTTATAAATTATGTGAATCCTGTACTGGTTACACATGGGCGTTTCGCATTTACCAGGGGAAGGATAGCCATCTTGACCCACCAGGATGCCCTGATTCTGTGGGTACAAGTGGCAAGATTGTTTGGGATCTAATCCTTCCCTTGTTGAATAAGGGATATAGGCTATGGGTTGACAATTATTATACCAGTATAGAATTATTTAAAAATTTATATTGTTTTGAAACCCTAGCCTGTGGCACAGTGAGGAAGAATCGCAGGGGTTTCCCCCAAGCCCTGGCAAGTGGCAGAAGCAGTAGAGGTTCCTCTTCAGCTCTCCGCCAGGATGAGTTGCTTGCTCTTCGCTTCAGAGATAGGAAAGATGTATACATGCTGTCTACGATGCATGACGAAAGTACAGTGCCAGTGTCTGTGAGAGGTAGCACTGAGCATCTGGAAAAGCCGAAGTGCATTGTAGACTACAGCAAGTTTATGGGGGGAGTAGACTTGGCTGACCAATGCATACAGCCCTATCTGGTGAACCGAAAAACTAGGACCTGGTACAAGAAAATTGCAATCTACGTGAGCCAGATTGCAATTTTCAATGCCTATGTCCTCTATACAAAAGAGGTCATAGGTAGGCCCTGCCCTTTCCTCGAATTCACATTAAGCATTTTGTCCCGTATGTTATTTACCCAGCCCCCCAATCCCACTTTGGAATCAGGAGATCTCCAAAGACTTTGTGGCAAACACTTCCCTTCCCGAATCCCATCCACCCCTAGTAAAAAAGCTCCCCAAAAAAAGTGCCGTGTTTGCTACAAGAAAGGAGTCCGAAAGGACTCCAGTTTTTATTGTCCAACCTGCCCATCTCTACCCGCCCTCTGCATAACAGACTGTTTCAAAGTCTACCATACAGAGCTGAATTTCTGAATCACTCTGTATGGGACTTTGGCAGTTTGTTTGCTTGATTTACCTGGATTTCTGACCTCGGCTTGTCCTGACTACGCTTTGTTAGCTGCCTGTACCGACCCATTGGCTTGTTTTACCGACTACTCTGAATTCTGGATTCCCCTGACCTTGGCCTGTCCCTGTTTACGCTAGCCATTCTAAAGTGGCTACACCAAACAACTCAAAATACTACATTTGTAGTACTTGAAATGTGACTTCCCAATAAAAAACTGATCACAGGGTTAATGCTGTGATTAGCACTGAAAGGGTTACAAAAAATAGTTTTTTTTTTCGTTTTTTTTACTTCTCAAACTTTTCGCACAGTGACTCTCTATGTGATATCAAAGATCTATCTGCCTCTCTCTGCCTTCAGATCAAAGTGTATGTGGGGTACTGTTCTATTCATGTGATATAATAAAAACCTGGAAACATGGTACATGTAGGTACTGTTATATTCAAAAGACAGTGTTAAATCAAAATACTAAGTCTCTAGTGCACTAACTAATATCAGGATTATGACATTTCCAGTGAAAATGCTATTTATCTGATTAAAAAGACAAAAATCAAAGTAGAAATCACTACATGGGCCCAGCATTTCTGTTAAAATGGCTAGACCTAACATCTCAAATTATGCCATTTGTTATACTCTGGGGTGCCTACTTTTGAAAATGGTTTGCCATAACGGTGGGAATGTTATTACCCAGGCTGCCATACTCTCTGAAAAGCTACATAGGCCCAGAAAATAATATTGGCAAACTTACAAGCTGAAAGGGCATCTAATATATTTCGCCCTGTGACTTATCAGTAAAATCTGAAATAATAGTACGTGGGGGTACCGTTATATTCAGAAGACAGTGTTAAATCAAAATACCAAGTCTCTAGTGCACTAACTAATATCTGTATTATGACATTTCCAGTGAAAATGCTATTTATCTGATTAAAAAGACAAAAATCAAAGTAGAAATCGCTACATGGGCCCAGCATTTCTGTTAAAATGGTTAGACCTAACATCTCAAATTATGCCATTTGTTATACTCTGGGTTGCCTACTTTTGAAAATGGTTTGCCATAACGGTGGGAATGTTATTACCCAGGCTGCCATGCTCTCTCAAAGGCGAGAGAGACCCAGAAAATCACTTTGTTAAATTGCCAACTTTGAAAAGGACATCTAATATTTTTGTCCCTGTGACACTCCCCCCCCCCCCCCCCCCCCCCCAAAACAGAAAATCTAGTACATGGGGGTACTGTTACATTCAGGAGACAATGTTAAATACAAATAGTGAGGCTTTGTTGCAATAACTCATATCAGGAATATGAAATGTCCTGTGAAAATGGAGTTCATGTGCGTGAAAAAGCACAAATAAAGCTATAACCCCTATGTGGGCCCTTCATTTCTGATAAAGTGGTTAGACCAAACATCTTGCAATGCACCATTTCTTATACTCTGGGTTGCCTACTTTTGAAAATGGTATGCCATAATAGTGGAAATGTTATTACCCAGGCTGCCATGCTCTCTCAAATGCGATATAGGCCCAGAAAATCACTTTGCCAAATTTCAATGTAATAAAGCCTAAATGGATAAGCCGTATATATGACCGTGTAACTTTCCAAAACACCATAAAACCTATACATGGGGGGTACCATGGCGCTCGTGAGACCTCACTGAGCAGAACTAGGAGTGTTTCAGGGCAGTAAACTATATACTAACAATAATATTATCAGTGAAAGTACAGATTTTATGTGAAAAATGCAAAAAAAAAAAACAAACACTAAATTTGGCTAGGGTTTGTGCCCAAGTGGCTACTAGAAAAGACTGGGCATACCCCATTTTGAATACCCTGGGATGTCTACTTTTTCAAATGGTATGCCATGATGGGGGTAATTTTCATTTCTTGGCTGCCATACGGTCTCAAAGGCAGCCTGGACACTGCAAACTAATCTGACAAATTTCAAGGTGAAAAAGCATAAATGGATAAGCCGTATATATGACCCTGAAACTTTCCAAAACCCCATAAAACCTATACATGGGGGGTACCATGGCGCTCGTGAGACCTCACTGAGCAGAACTAGGAGTGTTTCAGGGCAGTAAACTATATACTAAAAATAATATTATCAGTGAAAATACAGATTTTATGTGAAAAATGCAAAAAAAAAAACCAAACACTAAATTTGGCTAGGGTTTGTGCTCAAGTGGCTTCTACAAAAGACTGGGCATACCCCATTTTGAATACCCTGGGATGTCTACTTTTTCAAATGGTATGCCATGATGGGGGTAATTTTCATTTCTTGGCTGCCATACGCAGTGGTGTATCCTGGTTTTGTGCTGCCCTAGGCAGGACAAAACTCAGGCACCCCCCTCCCACCCACGCCACCCTCACCCAACCCTCCCCCCCACCCGCGCCACCCCCACCGAACACTTCCCCCGTCCCGCCTTCTAAATACACACACACACACACATTCACTGACAAATACGCATACACTAGGTAACAGAAACACACACACTAACAGACACACTCACTAGCAGACACACACACAGTCTAACAGACACACACACAGTCTAACAGACACACACTTACAGACACACACACTGACATACACACACACTAACACACACACACACAGACCCACACACATACAGACATACACACACACACATACACACACACACACATACAGACATACACACACACACATACAGACATACACACACACACACTAACAGACACACACACAGACACACTAACAGACATACACACACTAACAGACATACACACACTAACAGACATACACACACACACAAACACACACACAGACATACACACACACAAACACACACACACACACACACACAAACTAACAGACACACACACAGACCCACTAACAGACATACACACACTTACAGACATACACTTACAGACATACACACACACACACACACTAACAGACATACACACACACACACTAACAGACATACAAACACACTCAATCACTCACATATTTAATACATTTTTTTTTTTTAAATTTAACCCCCCCAGCCTCCTTACCTTTGGGAAAGCTGGGGGGGGGGGGATATCTGTCTCCCTGGTGGTCCAGTGGCTGCTGGGCAGTGCGGGTAGGTGGGCGGCCGGCGAGGGAGCACTTGAGCGGTCTGCTCAGCTCCCTCGCGCGCCGCAGAGTGATGCTGGGAGGCGGAGGCGGAATATGACGTCATATTCCGGCTCCCAGCCTCACTCTGCGGCGCGCGAGGGAGCTGAGCAGACCGCTCAGAGGAAGTGCTCCCTCGCCGGCCGCCCACCTACCCGCACTTCCCAGCAGCCCGCCGGCCGCCCAGCATGCCTTGTTAGCCGCAAGGCTAACAAGGCATTTGCCCTGGGCATTTGGGGGCGGCTTTTTTTGCCGCCCCCTGAAAAATGCCGCCCAAGGCAAATGCCTTGTTTGCCTTGCGGCTAATACACCCCTGGCCATACGGTCTCAAAGGCAGCCTGGACACTGCAAACTAATCTGACAAATTTCAAGGTGAAAAAGCATAAATGGATAAGCCGTATATATGACCCTGAAACTTTTCAAAACCCCATAAAACCTATACATGGGGGGTACCATGGCGCTCGTGAGACCTCACTGAGCAGAACTAGGAGTGTTTCAGGGCAGTAAACTATATACTAACAATAATATTATCAGTGAAAGTACAGATTTTATGTGAAAAATGCAAAAAAAACAAACAAACACTAAATTTGGCTAGGGTTTGTGCCCAAGTGGCTACTAGAAAAGACTGGGCATACCCCATTTTGAATACCCTGGGATGTCTACTTTTTCAAATGGTATGCCATGATAAGGGTAATTTTCATTTCTTGGCTGCCATACGGTCTCAAAGGCAGCCTGGACACTGCAAACTAATCTGACAAATTTCAAGGTGAAAAAGCATAAATGGATAAGCCGTATATATGACCCTGAAACTTTTCAAAACCCCATAAAACCTATACATGGGGGGTACCATGGCGCTCGTGAGACCTCACTGAGCAGAACTAGTAGTGTTTCAGGGCAGTAAACTATATACTAACAATAATATTATCAGTGAAAGTACAGATTTTATGTAAAAAAAAGAAAACACAAAAAAAAAACGCTAACTTTGGCTAGGGTTTGTGCCCAAGTGGCTACTAGAAAAGACTGGGCATACCCCATTTTGAATACCCTGGGATGTCTACTTTTTCAAATGGTATGCCATGATGGGGGTAATTTTCATTTCTGGGCTGCCATACGGTCTAAAAGGCAACCTAGGTCACTCAAACCAATCTGTCAAATTTCTATGCAGAAAATAAAATAATGGACAAGTCGTATATTTGACCCTGTAACTTTCCAAAACCCCATAAAACCTATACATGGGGGGTACTGTTTTACTCGTGAGACATTTCTGAATACAAATATGTATGTTTTATTGCAGGAAAACCGAATAGTATTCTGACATTAACAGTTAAATTGCCATGCTGAAATTGAAAAATAACAAGATTTCATAATTTTTTCAAGTTTTTTAGATTTTATTCATATAAAATGGAGTTCCATACATGAATGTTTGATATTAAATGAAAGCCCTGTTTCCCCTGAACAAAATGATATATAATAAGTGTGGGTGCACTTAGTATGAAAGAGGTAAATTATTGTTGAACAGACATATAGTAAAATTCTGTGGTTTGTTTACATTTTTTTTGGATCACAACTTGTACATTTGGCTGCGGTCTTAAGGGGTTAAAGCAGACGCTCTGTCCAGACAGTTCGAAACTGCTGACAAACAGGAGGTTGATGTTACTCCTGTCATTCCCCCAGACAGGATAATAGCTACTACTATGTTGTCTATTTCTTCATCCCTCTTGCAGACCATAGAGGCGAAACAAAGCATGGCACCTAGCGAGAGGCCTATTGATAAGTTGTTTGTTGACGTTCCCGAGAGACAGGAGATTCTGTCATTATATCATGATACTAAGACAGCTGGACATCCTGGTATTACCAAAACGATGTCAGCTGTTTCTCGATATTTTTGGTGGCATTCCTTACGCAAGGATGTCACTGACTATATAGGTGCTTGTACTACTTGTACATGTATGAAATCTTCTCGTAGAGTTCCTTGTGGGCTTTTGCACCCGTTACCCGTTCCTGATAGACCTTGGTCTAACCTATCCATGGATTTTATTGTTGAATTACCCCCTTCGAATGGTTACACAGTTATCCTGATGATAGTAGATAGGTTTTCCAAGATGGCTCACTTTGTGTCTCTTCACAAGTTGCCCACATCCAAGGAACTGGCTCTTATCTTCGCTAGAGAAGTATTTCGGTTACATGGTATTCCCGTATCTATTGTGTCCGATAGGGGTAGCCAATTTATTTCCAGGTTCTGGAAAGCCTTTTGTTCGGAAATGGGTATTTCTCTCTCATTTTCTTCCGCTTACCATCCCCAATCTAATGGAGCTGCTGAACGTGCCAACCAGTCTCTGGAGCAGTACCTTCGTTGTTTTGTATCTCACCATCAGGACAATTGGTCTGACCTGCTTCCTTGGGCTGAGTTTGCTCGGAATAACGCCACTCATGATTCTTCCGGCAAAAGCCCTTTTTACGTTGTCTATGGCCAGCATCCCGTTGTTCTTCCGGCTGCATTCTCCTCACAGGGCATGCCAGTTCTGGATGAGCATTTGGCTGGTTTGCGTGATACTTGGGAGCAGGTTCAGCGTTCTTTGGTGGATTCCGCTGCTCGCCAGAAGGCTCAGGCTGACAAGCATCGCAGAGCGGCTCCTTCTTATGTTGTGGGGGACAGGGTTTTGCTTTGCACGCGGAATATTCGCCTCCGGGTGCCTTCTATGAAATTGGCTCCCCGCTTCATTGGTCCTTATCGTATTCTACATAAAGTTAATCCTGTTTCGTATGCCTTGGGTCTGCCTAAGTATTTGCGTATTCCTAATGTCTCTCATACCTCGTTGTTGAAGCCTTAAGTACTCATCCGCTATACCCGGCATACTCCCCCTCCTGTCTCGGTGCAGGGTCATGAGGAATTCAAGGTTTCTGCTGTTCTTGACTCTCATTTCCTTAGGAATCGGCTTCAGTACTTGGTGCATTGGAAGGGCTATGGGCCTGAGGAGCGCAGTTGGATTTCAGCTGATGCTGTTCACGCTCCCCACCTTGTGCGTTCTTACCATTCCCGTTTTCCTGCCAGGCTTGGCCCTAACTGCCCGGAGGGCGTGTCCTCAGGGGGGGGGGGGGTACTGTAGCGTTACTTACCTTATCCAGGGGCCGGTTGCGGTCCTCTCTTCGAGCCGTGCGCGGTCCTGCTGCACGAGCCGCGCACGGCTCATCCGACGGCTTCACTGGGAAGGCGGGCAGTGACCGCGAGAAGCGGTCATGTGTCCCGCCTGAATCTAAGAGCGCGCCGCGGGTCTCGGGCGTGCTCTTAAAGAGACAGTGGGAGCCTAAATTGTCAAATGGCTCCCATTGGCTCCCATTGGCCCCCCATACACTTACCTTTTGGGGGTGTGGATATGACAGGAGCCAATCAAATTAGTTTAGAAGCTATTTAAACTTACCTCTCCCTTTACTCCCTGCCCTATCGTGGTTTCTGTTTCAGTTCCCTTTAGCGCTTGTTGTGTTCAGTTGTGTTCCTTCGTATTGACCTTGGCTTTGTTTCTGACTACGTTATCTCTTTATCCTTATCTGTTCTGTTTGCCGGCTTGCTGTTTACTGTGTACCAGACCCCGGCTAGTCCTAGTTTACGCTGTCTCTCTGTGCCCTTGACCTCGGATCGTTCCCGACTCTGTCTCCTCTCATATACATCGAGTCCGGCCATTCTAAGGTCCGGTAGACGTATCTCTCCTCTGTGTTGTCTTTTGTCGAGTTGAATCCTGCGTGTTGAGGCATATATTCGTTACAGCCGGTTCGCGAACGTTTGCGGAAGTTCACGTTCGCCGTTCGCGAACCGAAAAATTCGTGTTCGCGACATCACTACTGACAGCCAATAAAATACATTATATTATTATACACTGACAGCCAATAAATTACATTATATATTATACACACATTATTACAAACCGCTGTGTATTATATTATTATACACTGACAGCCAATACAATACATTATATAGTATACACACCACTGTGTATTATATTATTATACACTGACAGCATATACAATATATTATATACACACATTATTACACACCGCTTTGTATTATATTATTATACACTGACAGACTATACAATACATTATATATTATACAGGAATTACAACACTTCTATCTACCTCTCTCTCTCTATCTACCTCTATCTATCTATCTATCATTTATCAGGCATCTATCTATCTATTATTTACCAGGCATAAAAGGGGTTAAACCGCCGTTTAGAAGATCTTCCCCTTCCAGAGACACAGGCACAGCTACCGCAGAACCCCAAACTCCCGAACACGATACAAAGTAGCACTCCAAACTTTTGTCTTGAGAAAGTCCTCCAAAGGGGACAAACGCATAGACGATCTGTTTTCTGTCTCCTCTGTATTCTCAACCCGGTTTCATCTACGGTCCGGGAGTGATTTTCCGCAGCTGTTGTACACATTCTATCTCGTGGTAGGGAGTTGGCGTGCTCCTCTAACCTCACACAAAGGTCGGGTGAATAGGGTAAGTTGCTTTGGCTCACTCCCAGAGTTTTTAACTCTGGGAGATTTTTCATAGCGGCACCCTCAACCTATACCTGGTTGTCTGGCGGGTTTAAGAGCTCCTTCCCCCAGGAATGTTATATGTGTCTGGGTTCTGACATTTTTTTATATTTGACATTTTTAATTTTGATGTGCACATATATTTTTTTTGGTTTTCTATTGATACACAATCTGTATTAGTGTTGGGGGCCCCACACTGTGTATCTTTGAACTTTGATTTGGCCATATTCATGTGGTGATACATTTTTTATTATTGTGTCCACATTTTATTTATTTCATTGTTTATATATGTTTAATAAATACTTTGTGTATATTCATATTTTTTACTCAACAGCTGCTACTTTGGAGTTTATTTTTAGTGGTCATATTGTATTTGGAGCGCTCACATACCTTTGTTGGTTTATACATTATATTATTATACACATTATTACACACCGCTTTGTATTATATTATTATACACTGTTAAGACCTGCAGGGGTGATGGTGCTGCGGTCCCTTGTTCCTTTTCCAGCTGCTGAGTATAAGTGATCATAGCTCTAGCAGAGGGTAGAGATGAATACAGCTTCCCGACAATCCTTCCCAGTAGTTAGAGTATCCTTTCCCCAAACATGAGCCAAGACTTCATGAAGGGTGTAACAGAACTAAAGCTTTATTGAAACAGGCTGGCTTTTATGGGGGATCCTCATGCAAGAGGACCTCCCAAAACAAACAAACATATCACCAATCACTGTACAGTATTTTCTTAATACACGCCCTTCCTCTGCCTGGAAGATAGTGAGATAAGTTAAGGGGTAAATCAATTATCTCCAAGCAGAAGGCACACATTTTACCCAAACATTGGAACACCCCTTTCCCCACAAGGTATCCCCACAAAATACATATCCCCTGATAGCCCCGATCTGGGAGGCAAACATATCCAAATTTCACCCAGATCGGTTCAGGGGTTCTTAAAAAGTGTGGAAGTCTTATTTTACCGACCACACACGAGGCTCCTGCCCAAAACAGTTCCACGAATTCAGTGTGTGTGGTCGGTCAATTGGAGAAAAAGGCGAAAGCGGTCAAAATACCGAAGATACCCTCCTGGCTCATAGGAGCGATTGTTCCCCTGGTCCATACGAACATAACTACCGAATGCCGCTCTTCTGGGTGTTCGGCAAGTAGGAGAACCGGCCGTTCGGTAGTTTTCAGCGGTACTTCGCACGGTCGAGTGTTCCGATTTTAGTTCCAGACACTCGACGACCAAGTCCCGCTGACTCGCCTCGTGCGAACAAGATGGCCGCCGTTTTCTTTTCCTCGTGGCGTTCGGCTATACGAACAGCGGCCACCCAGGGAACACTTAATTGTCGGTGCTTCAGATCACAACAAGCCAGGAGGGAGGTCGTGGTTCGGTAGTTGCAAACTGCCGAACGAATAATCCACTATAGGCAGAAAAGGAAAATAAAATACACAAAAAATAGAAGAAAAGGTCGGCTGAGGTTTCTTTTCTTCACATTACTCCCCCTTAGTTCCATGGGTCGGCATACCCGCCTAGACCCTGCCGGGTTGGCTAGGGGATGTCCGGGTAGTAGCATTAAGAGTCCAAGTCCGTCTGACGGGAAAGTCCATCCGCATTACCGTTCTGTTTGCCCGGACGGTATTGCAGTGTAAAATTGTATGGTTGCAACGCTAAACTCCAGCGTAGCAACCGGGGATTGTCTCCAGAGACTCGGTTGAGCCAAATGAGGGGGTTGTGATCAGTTAGTAACGTAAAAGCTCGGCCGTAGAGGTACGGTTGGAGCTTCTTTAAAGCCCATACCAACGCCAAGCATTCCTTATCCACGGTGGCATAGCTGACCTCCCGAGGTAGTAACTTCCGACTGAGGTATGCCACCGGGTGTTCCATGCCATCTTCCCCCACCTGGCTCAGCACGGCTCCCAGCCCAAACATGGAAGCATCTGTGTGAACGAGAAATGTCTTATTAGGGTCTGGGGCCGCCAATACTGGAGCTTTGCTCAGAGCTGCCTTAAGACTTTGGAACGCTGCTGCACACTCCGGGGACCACGATACCTGCTTGGGTAGGGCTTTTTTGGTTAGATCTGTGAGGGGCTTGGCTAGAGTGCTATACTCGGGGACAAACTTGCGGTAGTACCCTGCTGTGCCTAAGAAAGCTAATACCTGGGTCTTAGTGCGGGGTTGGGGCCAATTTGCTATGGCGTCTATTTTGGCGGGCTCTGGCCGCTGCTTACCCGAACCTACCCGATGCCCTAAGTACTGGACTTCTGCCATGCCCACATGGCACTTCTCGGGTTTCAGGGTAAGGCCGGCTTCCTGTAACTTGTGAAATACTAAAGCCAAGTGTCCCAGGTGAGCTTCCCATGTGTCGCTGTAGATGGCGATGTCATCCAAGTAGGCACATGCGAAGTCCTGCATTCCTTCCAGAAGTCGGTCCGCCATCCTTTGGAATGTAGCCGGGGCATTCTTCATCCCAAATGGCATAACCTTAAATTGGTATAGCCCGAATGGGGTGACGAATGCTGACTTAGGGATGGCGGCCGGGTCTAGCGGAATTTGCCAATAGCCTTTACACAGGTCTAGGGTAGTCAGGAAGTGTCCACTAGCCATGCAATCGAGCAATTCGTCGATCCGTGGCATAGGGTAAGCATCCGTGATTGTCCTGTCGTTCAGCTTCCGGTAGTCAATACAGAAGCGAGTCGTGTCGTCTCGCTTCGGTACTAACACTACCGGAGACGCCCAGGGACTTTGGGAAGCCTCAATAACCCCTAGTTCGAGCATTTCTTGGAGTTCTTTCCACATGCTCGTGCGTACTGCTGCTGGTATACGATAGGGCTGCTGTCTCAAGGGGTTTTCCCCCTGGGTCTCTACCCGGTGTACTGCGGCGGATGTGTATCCGGGTAGAGAGGAGAATAGCCCACCGTATTCCTGTAGCAGGTGCTTAGCGTCTGCCTGCTGGGGGGGTCTAGCTTGTCTCCTAACCCAACTTGTTCTACCGTCCCGGGGTTAGCTGCTAGTAGGTCCGGTAAGGGGAGTCCCTCACTATCATCCGTGGATGGGGCGCATATGGCAGCCACATCTTCAGAGCGTCCGTGATAAGGTTTCAACATGTTTACATGAAAGGCCCATCGTACCCTTTCATCTGAACATTTGGCCACGATATACGTGGTGTCGCTAATTTTCTCTACTATTTTAAATAGCCCCTGCCAGGCTGACTGGAGCTTGTTCTTTTTGGACGGTCTGAGAGCTAGTACCTTTTGCCCTATTTCCAGGTGCCTATCTCTTGCCCCGTGGTCATACCATTGTTTCTGGCGCTTCTGGGCCGCCCGCAAGTTCTCCCGAACGGACTCGGTGAGAGCTTGTAGGCGGTCCCGAAACTCCAGTACGTATGGCAGGACTGGGACTCCCTCCTCTCCTGTGTTGCCCTCCCAGTGCTCCCGTATGAGGTCCAGGGGTCCCCGAACTTTTCTCCCGTAGAGGAGTTCGAAGGGGGAGAACCCAGTGGACGCCTGAGGCACTTCCCGGTAGGCAAACAGGAGGTGAGGTAGAAACTTCTCCCATTGACTGTAGGACTCTGTGAACGCCGTGAGCATTTGCTTAAGCGTGCCGTTAAACCGTTCACAGAGGCCATTCGTCTGTGGGTGATAGGGGGAGCTAATTAAGGGCTTCACCCCGCAGCTCTGCCACAACTGTTGAGTTACAGTTGCCGTGAACTGGGTCCCTTGGTCGGAAAGTATCTCCCGGGGGAACCCTACTCGGGAAAAGATCTTAACTAGGGCCTCTGCCACCGTCTCCGCCTAAATGTTGGAGAGCGCCACCGCCTCAGGGTATCTGGTGGCATAGTCCACCACCGTGAGTATGTAGTGCTTCCCGGAGGAGCTGGGTTTGCTGAGAGGCCCCACCAGGTCTACTGCTACCCGGTAGAATGGCTCGTCAATTATAGGTAGGGGTCTTAACTTGGCCCTAGGGTGATCCCCCCTTTTCCCTATTCTTTGACAAGTATCACAGGTTCTACAGTAGGACTGCACATCGTTGGATATCCCTGGCCAGAAGAACGTCTGGGTAAGGCGGTCCTTAGTTTTCTTGATACCCAGATGTCCGGCTAGCGGGATATCATGGCTGAGCCTTAGAAGCTCTGCCCTGTATTTCCGGGGTACTACTAGTTGCCTTTTAATCACTTGCGCTGCCCCTCTCCCCACTCCCCCGGTAACCCTGTACAGCAACCCTTTATCCCATTGGAATCCCTCGTGGTTATTCTCTTCCCTGGGTGTCCCTACTGCCCTCCTGTAACCGGCTAAGGTGGGGTCTGTTTGTTGGGTTTGGCCAAAGTCTTGGGGGGTACCTCAGAAGGGGATAGGGTTAGGGGCGGCTACGGGGTTTTCAGTTCCTACCTGTGGTTCCTCGGAGTGTGTCGGTCCAGCTCGGCGGGCTTGCGCCCTAGTAGTCACTGCGCAGGCTCCAGCAGGTTCGGATTGTACCAGCTGTGAAGTCAGGCACCCCAAATCATTCCGCAACAAAACGTCCGCTGGCAGTCCCGCCATAATGCCTACTTCCATCGGCTTGTCGACCATGTCCCCAATTTAGCTGTACCCGGGCAGTGGGTATCTTGTGGATGGCACCCCAGGCCACTCGTACGGCTACAGTCCTGTGGGTGCGGGCCTTGGCAGCTACGGTGTGGGGTTTTACTAGTGTAAGGGTGGCGCCCGTGTCTCGGACCGCCTCTGCTTCTTGACCATCTACGGTGACCAACTGTCTGTGGTGGACTCGGTTGTCGATTTCAGCTTGGGCTAGGTCTACCTCATGTAGCACGGCCCACTGTTCTGAGTCGGGTGCTGGCTCTCCCACAGGGGTGTGCTGATAGTGGTGAGCGGCCGCCCTCGGGGTTTGTGGGGGCCGTTCCCAGCTGGTTCGGCTCCGCTGAGGGCAATGGATTTTGTAGTGCCCGGGCTGATTGCACTGGTGACATACCGGGGTGGGTCTCCGGGCAAAACCTGGCTGGGGTGTGGGAGCCGCTGTGGGTGGTCTGGGGTTGGTCACAGGTCCTGGTGGTGGAGCACTGGACCTTACCAGAGGACGGTTCCCACTAGCTTCCCCCTTTCGGCCTTCATGATGCTCGTCCGCCAGCTTGGCTGCGGCTTCGATGGTAGCCGTCTTTCGGTCCCTGACCCAATCCCTGGTGTCTGTCGGGGTGTGCTCAAAAAAATGTTCAAGTAAGAAGAGTTGTAATACCTCTTCCAATGTGGTGGCCAGGCAGCCTTGTATCCAGTTTTGGGCTGCTCGATACAGCCTAAAAGCCCACTCAGTGTAGGAGTCTCGGCCCCCTTTCCGTAAGGCCCGAAATTTCTTTCTGTAAGTCTCTGGGGTCACGGCATATCTAGCTAGCAGAATTTCCTTTACCTTGGCATAGTTATGTATGGCTGTGTCAGGAACTGCTCTGTAAGCCTCGGCTGCACGGCCTGTGAGCTTGCTGCTTAAGATCGATGCCCACTGCTCTGATTCCAGACCCTCCAAAGCGCATTGACGTTCAAAATCCTGTAGATATGCGTCAATCTCTGTTTCTCCGTCCGCAAAGCTTTTAAATGCAGCATAGTTAATTTTTCTCCGCTGCCCTCCATTTATAGATCCTGTTAGAGACGCCTTGTCTGCTTGGTTCAAGCTGGCCTGTAGGGCACTGCGTTCTGCGTTTACTTGTGCCAGGATTTGCGTTATCGCCTCAGGTGGGGGGTTCGGCCCATATAAATTTAGCCTCCACATCACCTTCTGCTGGAACTCTGCTTCCTCTCGGCTGACGTCCGCCACGCTGCTGGTTTGGTCGCCCTCCATCAGTTCTGCTATGAGGGTAGCTTTTCTCTTGTTGCTTGCCACCTGGCCTCGGGCTTCCAGTAGATCTTGTAGCGTCGTCTTTTTTAGTTTCTCGTACTGCTGGGCCATTCATCAGTTGTCTCTCTGCGTTCCATTCAATCCCGTCGCTTGCCACCAGTTGTTAAGACCTGCAGGGGTGATGGTGCTGCGGTCCCTTGTTCCTTTTCCAGCTGCTGAGTATAAGTGATCATAGCTCCAGCAGGGGGTAGAGATGAATACAGCTTCCCGACAATCCTTCCCAGTAGTTAGAGTATCCTTTCCCCAAACATGAGCCAAGACTTCATGAAGGGTGTAACAGAACTAGAGCTTTATTGAAACAGGCTGGCTTTTATGGGGGATCCTCATGCAAGAGGACCTCCCAAAACAAACAAACATATCACCAATCACTGTACAGTATTTTCTTAATACACGCCCTTCCTCTGCCTGGAAGATAGTGAGATAAGTTAAGGGTTAAATCAATTATCTCCAAGCAGAGGGCACACATTTTACCCAAACATTGGAACACCCCTTTCCCCACAAGGTATCCCCACAAAATACATATCCCCTGATAGCCCCGATCTGGGAGGCAAACATATCCAAATTTCACCCAGATCGGTTCAGGGGTTCTTAAAAAGTGTGGAAGTCTTATTTTACCGACCACACACGAGGCTCCTGCCCAAAACAGTTCCACGAATTCAGTGTGTGTGGTCGGTCAATTGGAGAAAAAGGCGAAAGCGGTCAAAATACCGAAGATACCCTCCTGGCTCATAGGAGCGATTGTTCCCCTGGTCCATACGAACATAACTACCGAATGCCGCTCTTCTGGGTTTTCGGCAAGTAGGAGAACCGGCCGTTCGGTAGTTTTCAGCGGTACTTCGCACGGTCGAGTGTCCGATTTTAGTTCCAGACACTCGACGACCAAGTCCCGCTGACTCGCCTCGTGCGAACAAGATGGCCACCGTTTTCTTTTCCTTGTGGCGTTCGGCTACACGAACAGCGGCCACCCAGGGAACACTTAATTGTCGGTGCTTCAGATCACAACAAGCCAGGAGGGAGGTCGTGGTTCGGTAGTTGCAAACTGCCGAACGAATAATCCACTATAGGCAGAAAAGGAAAATAAAATACACAAAAAATAGAAGAAAAGGTCGGCTGAGGTTTCTTTTCTTCACATACACTGACAGACTATACAATACATTACATATTATACAGGAATTACAACACTTCTATCTACCTCTCTCTCTCTATCTACCTCTATCTATCTATCTATCTATCTACCTACCCAGTCTCCACTCCTTCAAAAAATCATTAAAAACTTACTTCTTCATAAAAGCGTATCAATTAAACTGTTAATAGCTCCTGACTGATTCCTCTTTTGCAACTGTCACTAGTCAACTGTATCTATCTATCTATCTATCTGTAACGGCACCCCCAGGCATAAAAGGGGTTAAACTGGGGGCGTGGCCTGCTGCTGGAGCAAGATGGACGTGTCCAAGTGAAGCTCCGCAAGGACCACGAGGCCAATTGCTAACTAAAGCCTAAGAAAAGCCTGAAAAAGCATACCTGACCGGGTACGTTGTTGGGGAGTCGACATGGACAAACGTACCCTGAAAAAACAGCCCAGAAAGCAGGCGGAACAGGGAGCGACAGTGCCTGACTTATTCGCGGCCTCCCGCGCCATGCGATCAGGCACCCAAGATGGCAGACGGGAGAGCCCGATGGCGCCTCATTCACCTCCCAGCCCGGGAGCAGCGGCGGCCTCGGATGTTTCTGAAGCCAACACAGCTCAGATCCTGGCTAAGTTGGCGGAGGTCCAGGGATACCTGGCGGCCGGGAAAACCAGGAACACCCACGAGGTCAAGGCCGAAATCCAGGCCCTGGGGGCGAGGACGGCGACGTTAGAGCAACGAGTGGAGTTCACCGCCGTGGCTCATAATGCTGCCTCGGCCCAGATCAACCGGCTCTCCGTTAGGGTGGCTACAGTGGAATCTGCCCTGGACGATCTGGGGAACAGGTCCCGGAGGAACAACATCAGGCTTCGGGGCCTTCCTGAACAGGAGGGGGAAGGCCCACTGATGGGGGTCGTGACCAAGATCTTGCGACCTCTGTTGCCCGATGTGCCGGATCACCAATGGCACATAGAGAGAGCGCACAGGGCTCTCAGGGCGAAGCGGGCGAACGATGCCCGCCCCAGGGACGTAATTATTAAATTCCTGTTTTACAGGACTAAAGAAGCCCTCATGCTGCGTGGCAGGGAAGGCCCTATCCGATATGGCGGGGCAGAACTTACCCTGTTCCACGATTTAACTCCAGCTACCCTTCAGAAGCGGAGGCTGTGGCGCCCGGTGACGGGGTTGCTGCAGAAGCATGGGGTGAAGTATGCCTGGGGCTTCCCGTTCAGGCTGCTTGCCTTTAAAGATGGTCGCACAAACGTGCTGCAAGCGGATGGAGACCCGGTGGAGTTCCTGAAGAGCCTCGGCATACAGGACCCTGTGTCGTTGATGGAGCTCCCTCCGGCTGAAGAGGCCCTACGCCCCCTCCCCCGCGAGTGATACGAGGCGGGCGACTGAGGCACACAGACTTCAGTTGGTCCGGATGCACGGGGTGTCGGCGAGAAGGGGATCGAGCTGGAGGAGAGCCCAGGGGAGGGTATGTAGGATGCGTATGAGATGGTGGGGCTTGGGGCCTAACCCGCTATGTGAAGCTTTCTAAGGGGCTCAGTTTGGGAGCAGTGGTTGGGGCTGCAAGGGTGTTACCCGGGGCTGGGCATGCAGGTGGGGTGTCTTCCCCTCGTTGGGTGGGCTAGGGTTGTTTTCTGTCCAGTCGGGGCAGATGTTTTTCCTTTTTTTCTTTTATTGATCATCGTTGGAACTCTCTGTCCCTCTCCTATTTCGGAGGGCTTAGGAGTTGGGAGGGGTCATTGTCTTTTTTTTGCGGGCGGCGGGGCTATTGGGAGATGGGGCGGTCGGGGTTTTGTTTTCCGCTTCTCCTCCCCATTATTGCCTCGAAGGGGGCCATGGATCTTCCGCTCACCGCGGCATTGACTCCCCTTGGGGCATGGTTTGCAATTGTACATGTGTTTAGTCGGGAGTTGGGGGAGGCGGGTGCTCAATTGTTCCTCTGTGCTTTATGTTCTTCTGCTTAGGCCTTGAGAATGCTTAGGCATATTGGGGAGTGTTTGGGCGCCTGTCGGGGGCGGTGGGGGTGATGGCTAGAGCCGAGAGGCTCGCGCAGCCTGCTCTGCTTGAGCCGGCAGGGGTCCTTCCCTTGGGCGGGTGGGGTGGGGAGCGTGGCTCCTTGATAGAGCCCCTAGCGGTTGGTGCCAGGTCGGGGGGGGCGGCTAGGTGACCGGAGCCTCCTTGAGTATCATGTCCCCGGGGGTGGAGGGAGACACCGGGGCGGAAAGAAAGGGTTAATGTGTTTGGGGAACCCCTTCCTGGATGGGGTCTCGCACCCCCGCTTCCTCCTCACCATTAGCTTTCAAGGGACCGGCTTTCTGATCAATAATAGACCCTAGGGGGCTCCCCTGAACGCCAGGAGTCGTCAGCCGACACCTTTATAAGCTCTTTGGGTCATGCAGGTGCTTAAACAACTCATGTGCTTGTATACACTGTATTAGGACATGATACTGTGCTGTGCCTCTTCTGTGCCTCTCATGTCGCAGAATTTCTGCGTTGAGACTCCTCTCTCTCCCCCTCCCCCCCCCCCCCCTATCCGATTTCTGCTGGGATTCAATAAAACTTAAAAAAAAAAAAAAAAAAAGGAAAATGTGCATTGTTAATAATAAGCCTTACCCACTCTTCCAGTACGCTCAGGTTATAATATGTTATATTTTAATTGTGTAGCAGGCGACACTCTAGCGGTGTCTTTATTGGCTGGTCCATGTCCCTACAGCCCCAGGGGTCTTTAGTCTTTCTGGGGATGTCGGGACATATACCCCAAATACGCCTGGCAATATGTGAGACCAGGCGA
Source organism: Pelobates fuscus (assembly GCF_036172605.1). NCBI lineage: Eukaryota > Metazoa > Chordata > Amphibia > Anura > Pelobatidae > Pelobates > Pelobates fuscus. Next base: position 1,751,099 of record NC_086323.1, read on the forward strand.
TCTATGTACAAAGTGTTTGGTTCTTTTCTTCTTCTCTCCTTTCCACTTTCTCTATTTTCATTCCCTACTACCCTCTTTCCTTTTGTATCTCCTCTGGGGGGGGAGTCGATGGCTGCCCTGAGCGGTTTGTTCAAGCGCAGACGAATTGAAATGCTTAACTTCAGAGATACTTTGCAGGATGACTCATGCCTGTGAAACTAATATCCCTTAATGTTAAAGGCCTGAACGCCCCGAATAAGAGACGGCTTATGTTTAGGGAGCTAAAACGCATGAACCCCGACATTGCTTTCCTGCAGGAGACGCATTTGCCCAAATCGGCGAAGTTTGCCCTTAAGGATCATTTATTTCGGACCACGTACGAGGCCAGGGCCCTCAATAAGAGGAATGGCGTCACCGTTCTCGTGCATCATAGATGCCCATTTAGAGTTAGCAAGGTTAGTACGGACCCGGGTGGGCGATATGTCTTGGTGTCGGGGTCCTTGCATTCTCAGGTTATACATTTCCTTAATGTCTATGCCCCCAACGAGCCAGCCAGTGATTTCTGGGCGGAACTGACACGCGTGATCCTCACGCTGCCACACGGCATTGCTGTGGTGGGGGGCGACTTTAATGCGGCCCCAACCCCGGCGATGGATAGGGGGCCGTGTCGGGGAGTTCCACGGTCTCACGGGAGGGGGGGGCAGGACAAATTATTGCACACGTTCATGCAGCAAACAGGATTGGTGGACATTTGGAGGGCTCAACATACCGACGATATCGACTATACGTTCTATTCATCCCCTCACGATACGTATTCTAGGATAGACTTCTTTTTGGTAAACTCACTAGCTATCCCCAAGGTCGCGGACTCTACGGTAGGCTCCATAACGTGGTCGGACCATGCTGATATCTCCCTTACCTTGGATAAACTGAGCGTGGCATCCCCTTGGGCCTGGAAGTTGAACAGATCTTTGCTTCAGGACCCCGGCGTCGTCGACATCGTCCGAATAGAACTCAAGGACTACTTCGCCAGAGAAGCGGACTCAGGGGTTTCGAAAGCCACGGTGTGGGCTGCTCATAAGACTTTTATTAGGGGTGTTCTGATCAGGGAAGCGACACTGAAGAAAAGACGGAAGTCTCAACTGTTAACGTCTTTGTTGGCAACTTTAAGAACAGCAGAACAACGACACAAGTCTGATCCTCTGGTTGACGGCAGACCCCTCCCTCCTGTACCAGCAAAATTACATTCCGCTGATTAGGCGGCTGATCAATGATATGGAAAATTGGATCGATAAGCCGATCTCGTGGATCGGAAGAATACACTCAGTGAAAATGAATGTGCTGCCCAGGATACTCTTCTTGTTCCAGGCTCTTCCGGTCCACGTGACAAAATCTAACTTGGGGCCGCTTCAACAGGCCATAGGCAAGTTTGTTTGGCAAAACAGACGTCATAGGATCTCTCGCAATGTCCTGTATAGAGCAAAGGATAGGGGAGGCCTTGGCCTTCCGAACCTTTACTATTATTACGCAGTGGCACTCGCCCCCGGGGGAAAGGAGGTGGGTGGACTTGGAGTCCTCTATGATGGGCCAGGACCCCTAAAGAACATAGACCGATTGATCAAGGGGGGTGCCCGGCGATTCACAGTTCGCTTAAGATTTGGGACACGGCCGCCGTCAAATACGGCCTGACCTCTGCCCTATCGCCCATGACCCCCTTTTTGAGGAACAAGGCATTTCCGCCAGGACTGTGCCCCCGAGATTTCAAGGGAATTGAGAACGCGGGGCTGCAAAGGTTATGTGAATTATTCGAAAATGGCTCATTTATTACATTAGATGCGTTGCGGAGCAGGGCTCAGCTACGCCCCTTTGACTATTTTCGGTATCTCCAGTTACGGGATTTTACCAGAAATCCCCGGATCAAAACGGCAGCGCTGGCTCCGTTGACTTTCTTCGAAAAGATGTGTAAAGGGGAACAGTTCCCGACCGGCATCATATCCTGTTTGTACGCGCATTTAAGCTCGCGCACTCTGGAATGGGGGGATCTTGGGTATACGGCCCAGTGGGAGGCAGACCTTAAGGAGATATTGGAAGGTGTAGAATGGCAGGATATTTGGGAAATGGCTGCAAAGTCCTCGGTGTGCGTCTCTTTGCAGGAACAATCTTACAAGACGATGTTCCGGTGGTACACCACCCCAGTGAAACTGTGCCGTATGGGTGTAAACTCAATGGACCTATGCTGGAGGGGCTGCGGTCTTAAGGGCACCTATATACACATGTGGTGGGACTGTGTGGAGGCACAAGCCTATTGGAAACGGATTGCGGCTCTGCAGAGAAAAGTTTGTGGTAGAGAGGTAAAGCTAGACCCATGGGTGTACCTGCTGTCCAGATCCATGGATGGGTGGACAAGAGCGGAACAAGCTCTCGTCCATAAAATAAACCTAGCTGCTAGGAGAGCGCTGGCGCAGGTGTTCCTCGGCCTACCCCCCCCCCCCCTCCCCATTCCCTGCCCTTATGTCCTCCTTCTCTAAGTCTCCGAGGCACCTCTTACACTATTACTTTCTTCTTTACCTCTAACTTTCTTATTTTTTGGTCAAGATCGCACCCGCGGACAATACACAGGGAACACCGAAATGTTGTGGGGAAACGTTAAGCCTTATACACGGCGATTGGGTGTAATATCCCTTTTATTCTTCTTGCCTTATGAGCGCGATCTTTCATTAATGTTTATTGTCAGTTTTAATGTTTTATATATGGAAAAAACCCAGGCGGGATGTCCAAGCCTCCTTGGGACAGCTGTTTACTCAGGAGAACAGAGACATGCTGATACATAGCGATCTCTGATAGCGGACCTTATATATTACTTCGTCTTGTGAAAGTAAAGTGCTTTAATCTCAGTGTATGTACTTGTTTATGCTGATCGCGAGGTTGATGTATGTAAACTGCTTGTGATGCCTTGCACTGGAACAAATAAAGAATATAAAAAAAAAGGGGGTTAAACCGCCGTCTAGAAGGTCTTCCCCTTCCAGAGACACAGGCACAGCTACCGCAGAACCCCAAACTCCCGAACACGATACAAAGTACCACTCCAAACTCTCGAACTGGAACCTCACGAATAGCTGCTAGCAGCTGAACAGGAAAAGCACCCAATCGGCTTACACTCCTGGCAATCAGTCTCTACCAGCATACAGTAAATCCCCCCAAGAACGAGACAAGGCTCCGTGTTGAGAGTCAAGCAGTGAACAGACTGAGCTGTGTCTTTATTAGCATTCTTACACATTAGTACCACCCACAGGGTTTTGTAAAACAAGCAATAAACACGTACAATACACTGAGACACTCCCACACAAAATCCTCCCCTCTGCCTGTGATACAATTACCTTACACAATGGGTTAATGTAATTATCACAGGCAGAGAAATACAGTTTTTCCACATTATTCATAACTTTTAAAGTATCCATCACATAAAACTTACATTTTCAGAATCAGCATACTCCAAAGGGGAAAATCAAGCGTTTCAACATGGGGCCATAGTCTAAAGGCAGCAGGCGGGCAACCAGGTTCCTCCAATGCACAGTGGTGAGATTGGTCTCGTCACACTATCATTTAGCTATCTATCTATCTATCTATCTATCTACCTACCTACCTCTATGTGACGAAACCAATCTCGCCACATTGTATTGGAGGAGCCTGGTTGCCCGCCTGCTGCCTTTGGACTATGGCCCTGGGAGATTGGGCCCTTTACAAACAGTATTCGGCCCTAACAGAGTGCATGTCACTCATTCTGGCCCTTTAAATACAGTGGGGCCATTCGGTACTTGCCCTGTGTGAGCAGTGATACCCCCCAGATAGCTATGCCATGGAGCCTATTCATATAATGAAAGACTATGGGAAAGACTTTGGCTCCATGGCAATTAAACTGTATTTGTGTGGTCTGCGTGCCATTCACCTAATAATGTGCACGCAGACCTGAGCTATCTGGGGATATGTTAAATGTCTGTGTTCACTGTATAAAATATAACTTTATGTATTTTAAAGAGTTTTATGTTGTTTTGCAACCATGTGGTTAATGGAGTCTGCCTCTAGTCCTGGATAATTAGATTTCTTCTCCAATTATCTCCAAGGCAGATGGGAGGAAGCCAGGATGCATTGTGGGGATGTTTTACTTTTACTGTTTGAGCCAGGGGGAATAAAAGATACTTTTATTAACTTTTAAACCCCTGGTCTGATTCATGCCATTTTTTAATATGTTGTTCCCCTGAATGGATTGATTGTGGATATGTATTTTTATGTGAATATGATGTATGGTTTTAAAGTTATGAAAGTTGTGTAAAAGTATATTTTGAACTGTACACATAATGGGATTAAGTGTCACACTAAGGGGAGGGGATGTGTGGGAGGTAACATCTATGTTATTGGTTATTTTATGCCTCCCCCTGGGTGTGGCCTGTATGTGTACTCATGTAATAAAAACCAGGCTGGGTGCCCAGCACCTCAGACCACTGCTTGACCTTCAACACGGAGCCTTGTCTCGTTCTTGGGGGGATTCACTGTATGCTGTTGGAGATTTGACTGCTAGGAGTGTAAGCTGATGTCTGCTTTTCCTATTCATCTGCTAGCAGCTATTTGTGAGGTTCCAGCTGGAGTGCTACCTTATTCACCTATATCCAGTTCGTGAGTTCTGATGTTCTGCAGTAGCTGTGCCTTTCTGAGAAAAGGGGATTATCGCCTAAACGGATTTTAACCCCTCATATGCTGAAACGGTCCGTTACACTCTATCTATCTATCTATCATGTATCTATCTATCTATATCTTTGACTCCGACCTCTTCTTCAAGCCTCATATTCAATCTATCACCAAATATTGTCATTTCCATCTCAAAAACATTGCGCGCATCCGCCCCTACTTAACGCCAGATGCGACTAAGGTGTTGGTCCATTCCACTGTCCTTTCTCGCTTTGACTACTGTAATCCACTTCTCAGTGGTCTTACGTGCTCCCAACTTGTGCCGTTACAGTCCATAATGAATGCAGCAGCGAGGCTCATCTTCCTGTTTGCCCGCCCGCACCTTCCATGCCTCACCCTTCTGTCATTCCCTACATTGGCTTCCTATAAAATATAGAGCTCAATTTAAAATTCTGGTTCTTGCTTTCAAATCTCTACATAATGCTGCTCCCACCTATCTATCCTCCCTTATACACAAGTATGTCCCGTCTAGTCCCTTACGATCTGCTGAAGACTTACGTCCATCTTCTGTCCGTACTCCCACCTCTGATGCTTGCCTTCAAGATTTCTCAAGGGCTGCACCGTTCCTGTGGAACTCGCTTTCCTCCTCCGTTAGATGCTCACCCAGTCTCCACTCCTTCAAAAAATCGTTAAAAACCCACTTCTTCATAAAAGCGTATCAATTAAACTGTTAATAGCTCCTAACTGATTCCTCTTCTGCAACTGTCACTAGTCTAATACTATCCTTACCTTTTTGTGTCATTTTACCCGACTCCCTCTAGCATGTAAGCTCATTGAGCAGGGCCCTCAACCCCTCTGTTCCTGTGTGTCCAACTTGTCTGGTTACAACTACATGTCTGTTCGTCCACCCATTGTAAAGCGCTGCGGAATTTGATGGCGCTATATAAATATCATAATAATAATAATAATAATCTATCTACCTCTATCTATCATTTATCTATCTACCTCAATCTATCATTTATCTATCTTTCTATCTATCATCTATCATCTATCTATCTTTCTATCCATCATTTATCTATCTATCTATTTATATCTATATATCTATCTATAAACTATCTGTCTGTCTATCTATATATCTATCTACCTCTATCTATCCATCATTTATCTATCTATATCTATCTATCTATATCTATCATTTATCTATCTATCTATCTATATCTATCTATATCTATCATTTATCTATCTATCTACATCTATCTATATCTATCATTTATCTATCTATCTATATCTATCTATATCTATCATTTATCTATCTATCTATATCTATCATTTATCTATCTATCTATTTCTATCTATCTAAAAAAAACTTGAAAATCCCCCGCACTCACGCTTTAGTAGAAATCCACTTCGCCGGGTGCCATGGCATGAACTCCAATCAAATATTGTAGCAAAGAACAGCCGCTCTCCGGTCTTGTAAAAGTCCAAAATGTATTAAATAAAGTTAAAAAAGAGACCAACGTTTCAGTCCCCGCTCGGGACTTTCCTCAGGGTAACAAAACAATACTAAATACACATGCAAAGTACTGACAATATATAGGTAGAATATAATTAGAAAAACTCACCCAGGTGCGGTGTATGTGTATCAGCCGTGTATCAGGGCACTTCCGGGTATGCGCGAGCACACCCGCATAAACTCCGCCCACTTTACGTGCACGTGATACGTGCGGTGACGTGTGTGTTGTATATATGGTTGCTAAGCAACGTTACGTGGCCGGATTCTCCAGCCTGGATGAGAGTATGGTGAATGAGAGTAAACAATGTGATATGTAAAGACTATTCAAATGTGCATAATATAAAAAAATGTGTCTGTTCTGCTATATTGCAGAACCGGATTACAAATATTATGGATAGCTGCAGAAGCATAAATTGGCCCATTTTAAAAGTGTCACCCGTGCAAATGACACAGTGTGATGTACATTGAGACCCCCTCAACGGTACATATATATATAGAATACATAAAAAAATATAAAGTAAATATAAGTGTAATTGTACATCGTGATTCATATCTCTCTATACAATAAAAGCAAATACCCGAGCATCACATTAACCAAAATACATAACTAGATACAAAATAATGCACTGTATAAAATAGTACAAGCTATAGGAATTTAAATAAATGAATAATATGGGATATTTTCATTTAACCCTCTCGGTGCCATTGTCCCCAACTGATAAATCCAAAACGCTTCCTTTTGGAGCAGCATCCGACCTCTGTTACCACCCCTCTTGGGACAAGGTATGTGGTCTATACTCACAAATTTGAGGGAGGATAATGGATGTCCTTTCTCCAAAAAATGTTTGGCCACCGGTTTGTCAGATTGGCCATCTCGATAGGCCAGCCTGATACTTGACCGGTGGCCACGTATGCGCTCACAGATGGGGGTTTCCGTCTTGCCCACATAATATAGTCCACAGGGGCACATGAGCTTGTAAATGACAAAGGGTGTCTTACAGGTAATGGTATACCTAATGTCATATGTTTTATTAGTGTGTGGGTGGCAAAACTTCTTGGATGGAATCATGTGCCCGCAGGTAACGCACCCTAGGCACCGTATGCAACCACGTATGTTGGCCTTACAAGTCTTGGTGTAACTGTCCACACAGGATTTGTTACCCTGAGGAAAGTCCCGAGCGGGGACTGAAACGTTGGTCTCTTTTTTAACTTTATTTAATACATTTTGGACTTTTACAAGACCGGAGAGCGGCTGTTCTTTGCTACAATATCTATCTATCTATCTATCTATCTATCTATAAAGTATATAGAAAAGAGAAAGAGGTTAAGGGTGTGAGATAGGTCACCTCCAAACCTCAAAAAATGTTACAGGGAGTAGTAGGGGCTTAACCCCGGGTAGACAAAATAGACAGAAGAAAAGAAAATGGGAGAAAGGAAATCCGCCCACTAAAAGTGGGTGGAGTCCATTCCCATTTACTAACTACTCCCTTTAAGTAAAATGTCACATAAATATGTTAATCAATCTTTATTCAAACGGTTAGAGTAATAATAGTTGGTAACAAATTTACCAGAAAAAATAAATACATTTTAATAGTAAATACACCCTACAAGTGTTTAAAGTGAAAATAAAAAACCCACCTATTAAAAACCTGGAAAGTTGCTCCTATATAAGCACCCAGATATATATACAGGGAGCCAAAATGGATGGGTATAAAGAGACCTTTAAAAAGGATCAAATGAGCGACATCCACTTCTCCTAAGTAGGGTGAAAACACGGTCTAATCCGGTTCTAGCAAAAATTGGTAGAGAATAAATGGTATGGATACTTGCAGCAATGGCAGCAGCTAAAGTATGGAAAAGGAGGATATGTAGTAGTTACTTAGTATGGACGTACAGGAGAGTTCGAAATTACCTACTAGGGGTCTGTGAGGTTACCCCTCCATGTAGTGAACAGCACTAGGAGACAAAGAAAAAAACCTCCCAGCACGAACTAAAGGTTACAAAGTAACATGCCTGTAAACGCCATGAAACTAACTGACTAATCCCCCGCCAACTGAACTGCTGCTTCGAGGCAGCCTAGTAGTATCCCTCAAAATTGCATAGTGGAACCGGCATAGACATCGTGGGAGCCCAGGTAAGTAAAATAACAAATCAATGCATCGGCAAAAGTAAGCTCCGACGCGCGTTTCTGCGTTTCTAAACGTCTTTCGCAAGAGCTAACCAGTGAGTGATCCCGGACCTGTTTATAAAGGGATCCAAATGTTCCTCCCCTTGGTGATCCTCCAATCCGTACTCTCAGAATTAGGGGTCCGAGCAGAGTTCAACGCCCTCTCACCTCTCCGGGCCAATCCTGGAGGGGCGGAGGGGCGTGTAGAAAGGTAGGGGAATCAATGCTAAACAAATGCAATGCCCGTCCGTCTGTGTAACAGGGTAAAGGGAATGAGGGCCGGTGACATACCAATGTGGAAATAAAAATGGATACAAAGTGTCTATATTATGTGTTAATTATATATCTCAATACATAGACACGGATCTGCCATAATCGAGAAAGCTGAAAGATCTATCTGGTCATATCGGAGCGAGAGTGTAATCGCTCCGCTAAAAAGGGGGGGGGGAGGGGGGAAATTCTCCCATCAGCAGCATGTCCCAGTGCAGAGGATCCATCCTCTGTACATCAGAATCACCATCCACACTGTGGCACCTATAAATGCAACTCTTTATCACAGTAATAACAGTGCCAGGACAGTATATAGATCCCCTATTAGGCATTTCATCTATAAGTATATCCCAATTCATTAACCATAGGGGTGGGTTATCTGTATTGATCCCTCAATAAGGGGTAATAGCATAGAGGTCCTAGATACAAAACGCTGGTATTCAAAGATTACTACTACCATGAAATGTGTACACAAAATGATCACTACTAATAAAAATACACTAAATAGGTGATTGCCGGTGAATTAAAAAATAACAGGAAAGAAAAAACATACTATATACAAGAGCAAAAGGGGACACAGTTTTTAACTGGTACCTTCTGGGTCAAATAAATGGGGAAAAAGAAAATCCCTCATTCAGACCTCTTGGGTTCAAGGTGTTGAGTTTATAAATCCACCTACATTCTTTTTGAAGTAGGATTTTATCATAGTCGCCTCGTCTTTGTTCGCGCTTTACTAGTTCCAAGCCGCAAAAACGTATGTCTTTAGAGGACCCACCATGACTTTCCTTTAGATGTCTGGAGATTGGGGTATCTAAACGATTTTTTGGGGACCTAACATGTTCCTTGATGCGTTCTTTAAAGGCCCGGAAAGTTTTACCCACATACATCATTTTGCAACTGCAGGTGAGAAGGTATACTACCCCCATCGAATTACAATTGAAAAAATGGGATATCTGGAAGGTCTGTTTTCCTTCACTGTCACTTATTCTCTTTGAGTCTCTGAGAATGTATCTACATGCCACACATCTGCCGCAGGCATAAGAGCCTGTCGGGACCTTACGTCCCAACCATGTAAGATTTGAATTTTGTTTAATCGTAAAGTGGCTGGGAACTAAGATGTCCCTAAGGTTCCTGCCTCTCTGGGCCGTTATAGTGGCTTGGGGGCTCAGTACATCTTTGAGATGGATGTCCTTTAGGAGGATGGGCCAGAATTTCTGTATGGAACGTTTAACCTCATTCCAGCCGGTGTCAAAAGTCCCTATCATCCTGATTGTTTTCTTAGTAGTGTTATCAATACAGGGTGATTCTATCAATAGGTCCTCCCTGTCAGTTAACAACGCCCTTTTATAGGCTCTCTTGAGACACCTGTTAGGGTACCCCTTCTCCTTAAACTGTCGTCTCAGAAATTTGGCTTTCAGTTGGAAGTCCAGTATATCCGTACAGTAACGCCGTAGTCTGAGATACTATCCAGTGGGGATACCCTGTTTCAGAGGGCTAGGATGGAAACTGTCCCATTTTAGTAGGGAGTTGGATGCAGAGGGTTTCTTAAATAAGGTAGTTTTCAAGGAACCATCATTACAGACCGAAATGGTTAAGTCCAAAAAGTTTAAAGTTGAGCCCCCGAATTCTGCAGTAAATCTAAGGTTGTCATCATTAATGTTGAGGAGGGACACAAAGTTGTCAAATTCCTCACAGTTGCCCTGCAACACTATAATGACATCATCAATATACCTGTACCAAGAAATAATCTTAGGTACAAAGGGGGAGAGGATGTCAGATGCCCAAATTTGTTCCTCCCACCAACCCAGGTGGAGGTTGGAATACGATGGTGCACAAGCTGTGCCCATCGCCGTACCTCTCACCTGGTGGAAATATTTATTGTGGAACAAAAAATAGTTGTGAGACAGTATGAAGTTGAGAAGTTTTAGGGTAAAGGTGGTATGTGCTTGGTATTCAGGGCCTCTTCTGTCTAAAAAGTGTTTGACATGTTCAATCCACCTTTGATGAGGGATGGAGGAATAAAGTGCCTCAACATCGAGACTACATAGATTTGCGGTAGGTTCGATCTTTTGGTTTAGAAGTAAAGATAGGGCCTGTTTTGTGTCCCTGATGTTTGAGGGTAAACGTTCGACAAAGGGTCTAAGGATCTGGTCGATGTAAAGGCTGCCATTCTGGGTTAGGTTATTAATCCCAGAAACTATCGGGCGGCCTGGTGGATCCTCTAGGGATTTATGGATTTTTGGCAGGCAGTAGAAGGTTGCTATCCTCGGCTGGCGGTTGAGGATAAAGTGGTATTCCCCATCCGATAGCAACCCTCCACTGCGGCCTTCATCCAAAATTGCCTTATAACTATTGAGAAAAGTGTTAGTAGGGTCAGAAGGGATAATGGTATAGGTATCTTCATTGCTCAAGACCTTCTTCACCATTTTCTCATAGTTAAGTGTGTCCATGACCACAACGTTGCCCCCTTTGTCTGCCTGCTTAATGATCACATCATTGTTATCTTTAAGTGATTTTAGCGCAGTCTGTTCCCTCTTGGACAGATTGTCATTAGGGAGGGAGTGGAGGCTGTTGTATTCTATACCATCAATCTCACTTTTGACGGCTTCAAGGAATAAATCAATATTCCTGAAGGATGAGAAGTTGGGGGTAAAGTGGCTTTTAGGTTTTAATTCGGTATGTTTGAATGATGGTTGTGTGTCATTTTCATCAAGGAGAGAAACTAGAGTGTTAAGGCATTCAATATCTCTGCTAGAGAGGCCTAGGGACTTTGCCTTCTTTTCTTTGTTCAATTCGTGAACTTTATGTAGTGCCAGCTTTCGTACAAATAAATGTAAATCTTTGGTCCATATAAATCTGTCGAAAGCTGGAGTAGGAACAAAAGAAAGTCCCTTTCCCAAGATATTGAGCTGAAATTCATCTAATTGACAAGATGATAAATTAATTGCTTGCAGTTTTGGAGTATGGGCAATTGTAGGTTCAAGATCAGGCCTTAGTATCGTCTCTTTCTTCCCCCTCTCCTCCCCTCTCTGTCTCTCCCTCTGTCTCTGCTTCTGGATTGAAACCGTGTTTGGTAATTGGGGAATTCTTCCTGTTGGCTTACTTCTAAAAAATCCACCCCTTTTTTTAGAATGCTACGAGGATTGTCAGTATTGGGGGAGGGGTTTGGGTTGGAAGTTGTGAGTTTGAGGGTGTATTATTAGAATCAGGATCAGAGGAATCATAGTCAGAGGTTATGTAGTTTTCAGAGTTCCGTCTCAAACGGCGGGTGGGAAAATTATAGATATTGCCCGTTTGGTAATCCCTAGAATCTCTAAGAAATTTCTGATGTTTCCTAAATTTAAGATTGATTACCATATTTATGTGACATTTTAGTTAAAGGGAGTTGTTACAAATCGCTATTTGTAACTGGCCCTTTAAATGGAAAATTGCCCTGCTTCCCTGGATTGTGGAGAAGCCTATTTGCCAGCCTCCTTCCTCATGACTATGGCCCCTGAAGATTGTGCCCCTGAAAACTTATTAACCTATATTGGGTTGCTGCTGGCCCTTTAAGAACTGTCTGGGGCCATATTGAGACTTTGGGTAACAATACCCTTTAAGACTATGGCCCCTGGAAGGTATTACCTGTTAAAGTCTCTTTTAGCAGATTGGATTTTATAAGACTGTCCCTTTAAATAATTTGGAACAGTGCTGCAGCTTTAAATGGGCACTTCGGATGCAGCCGAAGTATTTGAAGTGGCCGCCATTCGACAAACGAACACGTGGCGGCGGCCATCTTTGTTCATTCGAACGAGGTCAGCGGTATGTGTAGCCAAATTCATGGAACTGAAATCGGCTACACATTTTACCGAACACCGCTGACCCTTACCTTCTTCTACACTTCGTTTTTCAGCTCCAGAGACTAAGTCCCGTTCGAAATAGGACTTAGTCATTTTTCGGCATGAAATTGACCGGCCGCACAGCCCAAATCTATGGAACTGTTTTGGCAGGAAATTGTGCTTGCGGTCGGTCATAAAGGGACCTCCAGCTAACTTTTGATCCGCTGGAGGGATTTGGCTGATTTTTGGAAGTGTTTCTGTTTGATGTATGCTGAGTTCAAATATGTATTTTTTTATGGAGATGGAATGTATAGTTTTAAAGCTACAGTGTATGTGTGAAAACTGTATTTTTACTGTATGCTATAATTATGTTATATGTTTATCTGAGGGGAGGAGACGTGGGGGTGGTACCATGTATGTGATTGGTTAATTTCATCCTCCCCCTGGGAGTGTCCTGTGTGTACCTTTTTGTAATAAAAAGCAGGCAGGGTGTCCCAGTCCTGAGTTCTTCTTGACCCTTCAAAACGTAGCCTTGTCTCGTTATTGGAGGGAATTGCTGTATCACACTGGGGATTGCTATGCTCTGCATATTCCCCTGAGCTTAATCACTGAGCTCTTTTAAGAGCTTGTTCCGGATACGCTCTCCTGGAGGAGAGGTCTTCCCCACACAGTCCTGAATGCTGGAGGTTCATTCCAGGGTGGAAGGAAGCCGGCGCGGCTCCAGTTAAGCTACGGCGGCTGTGGAGCGTGCGGTGGTTGTGGTGTCGTCTGCAGTGCTTGGAGTCCTCTGAGAGTGCTAGGAGCATCCATCAACGGAGGGTACTCGGTCGGAGTACACAGAGCTCCGTTACAGGAGTAGTTAGTAAATGGGAATGGACTCCACCCACTTTTAGTGGGCGGATTTCCTTTCTCCCATTTTCTTTTCTTCTGTCTATTTTGTCTACCCGGGGTTAAGCCCCTACTACTCCCTGTAACCTTTTTTGAGGTTTGGAGGTGACCTATCTCACACCCTTAACCTCTTTCTCTTTTCTATATATAAACTTTAAGGTTTCAGTACCTAGGTTACGTATCACTTTAAATACTATGGCCGGTGTAACGGCTACCCAGGTAGAGAGAGGGTATCTGCCATTGGAGACATCCTTTTCCCTGCAAGCTGCTGTGGAGAAGTAAAGCTGGCATAATCCCATCCACGATATCCAGAGAGAGAGTCAGGTTCAGCTGGAAAAGAGCAGAATAATATTCCCAAATAATCCCCTTCCAAGAACGAGACGAGGCTAAGTTTTGAAGGGTTAAGAAGAACTGAGGACTGGGACACCCAGCCTGCTTTTTATTACAAAAAGGTACACACAGGACACACCCAGGGGGAGGCATAAAATAACCAATAACAGAATAGTACAGCCCACAGGTTCCCTCCCCTCTGCTTGGGAGATAATTGAGTTTCCTACTATATCTACTCAATTATCTCCAAGCTAAAACTTACACATTTTTATACATTTTTATGCACTTTCATAACTTTCCCATTTTACATAGTACATTAATAAATCTTAAATTTTTATGCACACCGTAAATTGTGGAACGACATATTCAAAATTCGTGAGAATCCGTCCAGTGGTTCCAGAAATATTAAAAAGTTTCTTTGGACCGACCGCACGCCGGTTTGCATGCCCAAAAACAGTTCCACAGATTCAGGCTGTGTGGTCGGTCTATTTCTGTCCTGAAAATCGGTAAAGTCCCATCCGAAGGCGGTGTTCGAATATTCGAACGCACTTCGACTTTTGTCGAAGTGTCAAAGTCAAATGCGGTTAAAACTTCCGCGGTGGTCGCTAGTCGAGTGGCGATCTATTTCCCATAAAAAGATGATAAAGTCCCATTCGAACGGGTGTTCGAACGTTCGAACGGGACTTAGTCTCCAGCTGTGGTGTCGAAGGATAGGGGAAGGTACAGGTCACCGCTGACCGCGTTCGACTGCATTAAAATGGCCGCCGCCACGTGTTCGACTGTAATGGCGGCCACTTCGACGGCTTCGGCACTTCGACGGCTTCAGCACTTCGACTGCATTCGAAGTGCCCGTTAAAAAGTTGGAACACTGCTCCCAAGTATTTAAAGGGCCAGGAGCAGTATACACAAATCCATTATGCCCAAATGTAGGTTTTACAGGGCAATACAGTCCAGGGCCATAGTCACAGGGGAGGAGGCAGGCAAGCAGGCCTCTCCAGGACAAAGTGGCGAAGGCCACTTCGTCACAGCCGTTTTTTTATCTAATAAACAGAATTTTAACACCTGGTGCAAAGACGCTGAAAATGTGTTTTCTAATGACAACCTTGAAAATAATTATGTTTCCCCTGATATCAACCAGTCCTTTAATGCAGTAACAAAAACATACAAACAACAAATTAGGACATGTTGGGAAATATCCTCCTTAGAAAACTATATCAAGAAAGATATGATCCCGAGGGGCCTCAGAGTAAGAAACATCCCCACAGCTTACACAGATAACCCTGACTTTATGAAGGAATGGGAGCTCTCAGCAGGAACTTGCTCCAGGAGGTTTATGGAAATTATTTGCACCTTTGAGAAAGCAAAATTAGATAACACCAATTTAAAACTTGGAGAGGAAATTGAGAAACTCAATCAGTTCAAAGGTGAATCCACCTTTCCACCTCTTGAAAGTAAACTTAAACTAAACTTGGATAGATATCAGGAATCAATTAAATTTAGGAAACATCAGAAATTTCTTAGAGATTCTAGGGATTACCAAACGGGCAATATCTATAATTTTCCCACCCGCCGTTTGAGACGGAACTCTGAAAACTACATAACCTCTGACTATGATTCCTCTGATCCTGATTCTAATAATACACCCTCAAACTCACAACTTCCAACCCAAACCCCTCCCCCAATACTGACAATCCTCGTAGCATTCTAAAAAAAGGGGTGGATTTTTTAGAAGTAAGCCAACAGGAAGAATTCCCCAATTACCAAACACGGTTTCAATCCAGAAGCAGAGACAGAGGGAGAGACAGAGAGGGGAGGAGAGGGGGAAGAAAGAGACAATACTAAGGCCTGATCTTGAACCTACAATTGCCCATACTCCAAAACTGCAAGCAATTAATTTATCATCTTGTCAATTAGATGAATTTCAGCTCAATATCTTGGGAAAGGGACTTTCTTTTGTTCCTACTCCAGCTTTCGACAGATTTATATGGACCAAAGATTTACATTTATTTGTACGAAAGCTGGCACTACATAAAGTTCACGAATTGAACAAAGAAAAGAAGGCAAAGTCCCTAGGCCTCTCTAGCAGAGATATTGAATGCCTTAACACTCTAGTTTCTCTCCTTGATGAAAATGACACACAACCATCATTCAAACATACCGAATTAAAACCTAAAAGCCACTTTACCCCCAACTTCTCATCCTTCAGGAATATTGATTTATTCCTTGAAGCCGTCAAAAGTAAGATTGATGGTATAGAATACAACAGCCTCCACTCCCTCCCTAATGACAATCTGTCCAAGAGGGAACAGATTGCGCTAAAATCACTTAAAGATAACAATGATGTGATCATTAAGAAGGCAGACAAGGGGGGCAACGTTGTGGTCATGGACACACTTAACTATGAGAAAATGGTGAAGAAGGTCTTGAGCAATGAAGATACCTATACCATTATCCCTTCTGACCCTACTAACACTTTTCTCAATAGTTATAAGGCAATTTTGGATGAAGGCCGCAGTGGAGGGTTGCTATCGGATGGGGAATACCACTTTATCCTCAACCGCCAGCCGAGGATAGCAACCTTCTACTGCCTGCCAAAAATCCATAAATCCCTAGAGGATCCACCAGGCCGCCCGATAGTTTCTGGGATTAATAACCTAACCCAGAATGGCAGCCTTTACATCGACCAGATCCTTAGACCCTTTGTCGAACGTTTACCCTCAAACATCAGGGACACAAAACAGGCCCTATCTTTACTTCTAAACCAAAAGATCGAACCTACCGCAAATCTATGTAGTCTCGATGTTGAGGCACTTTATTCCTCCATCCCTCATCAAAGGGGGATTGAACATGTCAAACACTTTTTAGACAGAAGAGGCCCTGAATACCAAGCACATACCACCTTTACCCTAAAACTTCTCAACTTCATACTGTCTCACAACTATTTTTTGTTCCACAATAAATATTTCCACCAGGTGAGAGGTACGGCGATGGGCACAGCTTGTGCACCATCGTATGCCAACCTCCACCTGGGTTGGTGGGAGGAACAAATTTGGGCATCTGACATCCTCTCCCCCTTTGTACCTAAGATTATTTCTTGGTACAGGTATATTGATGATGTCATTATAGTGTGGCAGGGCAACTGTGAGGAATTTGACAACTTTGTGTCCCTCCTCAACATTAATGATGACAACCTTAGATTTACTGCAGAATTCGGGGGCTCAACTTTAAACTTTTTGGACTTAACCATTTCGGTCTGTAATGATGGTTCCTTGAAAACTACCTTATTTAAGAAACCCTCTGCATCCAACTCCCTACTAAAATGGGACAGTTTCCATCCTAGCCCTCTGAAACAGGGTATCCCCACTGGACAGTATCTCAGACTACGGCGTAACTGTACGGATATACTGGACTTCCAACTGAGACGACAGTTTAAGGAGAAGGGGTACCCTAACAGGTGTCTCAAGAGAGCCTATAAAAGGGCGTTGTTAACTGACAGGGAGGACCTATTGATAGAATCACCCTGTATTGATAACACTACTAAGAAAACAATCAGGATGATAGGGACTTTTGACACCGGCTGGAATGAGGTTAAACGTTCCATACAGAAATTCTGGCCCATCCTCCTAAAGGACATCCATCTCAAAGATGTACTGAGCCCCCAAGCCACTATAACGGCCCGGAGAGGCAGGAACCTTAGGGACATCTTAGTTCCCAGCCACTTTACGATTAAACAAAATTCAAATCTTACATGGTTGGGACGTAAGGTCCCGACAGGCTCTTATGCCTGCGGCAGATGTGTGGCATGTAGATACATTCTCAGAGACTCAAAGAGAATAAGTGACAGTGAAGGCAAACAGACCTTCCAGATATCCTATTTTTTCAATTGTAATTCGATGGGGGTAGTATACCTTCTCACCTGCAGTTGCAAAATGATGTATGTGGGTAAAACTTTCCGGGCCTTTAACCCCTTAAGGACACATGACATGTGTGACATGTCATGATTCCCTTTTATTCCAGAAGTTTGGTCCTTAAGGGGTTAAAGAACGCATCAAGGAACATGTTAGGTCCCCAAAAAATCGTTTAGATACCCCAATCTCCAGACATCTAAAGGAAAGTCATGGTGGGTCCTCTAAAGACATACGTTTTTGCGGCTTGGAACTAGTAAAGCGCGAACAAAGACGAGGCGACTATGATAAAATCCTACTTCAAAAAGAATGTAGGTGGATTTATAAACTCAACACCTTGAACCCAAGAGGTCTGAATGAGGGATTTTCTTTTTCCCCATTTATTTGACCCAGAAGGTACCAGTTAAAAACTGTGTCCCCTTTTGCTCTTGTATATAGTATGTTTTTTCTTTCCTGTTATTTTTTAATTCACCGGCAATCACTATTTAGTGTATTTTTATTAGTAGTGATCATTTTGTGTACACATTTCATGGTAGTAGTAATCTTTGAATACCAGTGTTTTGTATCTAGGACCTCTATGCTATTACCCCTTATTGAGGGATCAATACAGATAACCCACCCCTATGGTTAATGAATTGGGATATACTTATAGATGAAATGCCTAATAGGGTATCTATATACTGTCCTGGCACTGTTATTACTGTGATAAAGAGTTGCATTTATAGGTGCCACAGTGTGGATGGTGATTCTGATGTACAGAGGATGGATCCTCTGCACTGGGACATGCTGCTGATGGGAGAATTTCCCCCCTCCCCCCCCCCCCCTTTTTAGCAGAGCGATTACACTCTCGCTCCGATATGACCAGATAGATCTTTCAGCTTTCTCGATTATGGCAGATCCGTGTCTATGTATTGAGATATATAATTAACACATAATATAGACACTTTGTATCCATTTTTATTTCCACATTGGTATGTCACCGGCCCTCATTCCCTTTACCCTGTTACACAGACGGACGGGCATTGCATTTGTTTAGCATTGATTCCCCTACCTTTCTACACACCCCTCCGCCCCTCCAGGATTGGCCCGGAGAGGTGAGAGGGCGTTGAACTCTGCTCGGACCCCTAATTCTGAGAGTACGGATTGGAGGATCACCAAGGGGAGGAACATTTGGATCCCTTTATAAACAGGTCCGGGATCACTCACTGGTTAGCTCTTGAGAAAGACGTTTAGAAACGCCGAAACGCGCGTCGGAGCTTACTTTTGCCGATGCATTGATTTGTTATTTTACTTACCTGGGCTCCCACGATGTCTATGCCGGTTCCACTATGCAATTTTGAGGGATACTACTAGGCTGCCTCGAAGCAGCAGTTCAGTTGGCGGGGGATTAGTCAGTTAGTTTCATGGCGTTTACAGGCATGTTACTTTGTAACCTTTAGTTCGTGCTGGGAGGTTTTTTTCTTTGTCTCCTAGTGCTGTTCACTACATGGAGGGGTAACCTCACAGACCCCTAGTAGGTAATTTTGAACTCTCCTGTACGTCCATACTAAGTAACTACTACATATCCTCCTTTTCCATACTTTAGCTGCTGCCATTGCAGCAAGTATCCATACCATTTATTCTCTACCAATTTTTGCTAGAACCTGATTAGACCGTGTTTTCACCCTACTTAGGAGAAGTGGATGTCGCTCATTTGATCCTTTTTAAAGGTCTCTTTATACCCATCCATTTTGGCTCCCTGTATATATATCTGGGTGCTTATATAGGAGCAACTTTCCAGGTTTTTAATAGGTGGGTTTTTTATTTTCACTTTAAACACTTGTAGGGTGTATTTACTATTAAAATGTATTTATTTTTTCTGGTAAATTTGTTACCAACTATTATTACTCTAACCGTTTGAATAAAGATTGATTACCATATTTATGTGACATTTAACTTAAAGGGAGTAGTTAGTAAATGGGAATGGACTCCACCCACTTTTAGTGGGCGGATTTCCTTTCTCCCATTTTCTTTTCTTCTGTCTATTCTATCTATAAAGTATCTATCTATCTATCTATCTATCATTTATCTATCTATCTATCATTTATCTATTTATCTATCTATCATTTATCTATCTATCTATCATTTATCTATTTATCTATCTATCATTTATCTATCTATCTATCATTTATCTATTTATCTATCTATCATTTATCTATCTATCTATCTATCTGTCTATCTGTCTGTCTATCTGTCTATCATTTATCTATCTGTCTGTCTGTCTGTCTATCTATCTATCATTGATCTATCTATCATTTATCTATCTGTCTGTCTGTCTGTCTATCTATCTGTCTGTCTATCTATCTGTCTGTCTATCTATCTGTCTGTCTATCTGTCTATCTATCTATCTGTCTGTCTATCTGTCTGTCTATCTATCTATCTATCTATCATTTATCTATCTATCATTTATCTATCTATCTGTCTGTCTATCTATCTGTCTATCTATCTGTCTATCTATCTGTCTATCTATCTGTCTATCTATCTGTCTATCTATCTGTCTGTCTGTCTGTCTGTCTGTCTATCTATCTATCATTTATCTATCTATCATTTATCTATCTATCTGTCTATCTGTCTATATGTCTGTCTGTCTGTCTGTCTGTCTGTCTGTCTATCTTTCATTGATCTATCTATCTGTCTATCTATCTATCTGTCTGTCTATCTGTCTATCTGTCTATCTGTCTGTCTATCTGTCTATCTGTCTATCTATCTATCTATCTATCTTGTTCCTTGGCCTCTATCTCTTTGCCTCTATTTAGGAAGCATGGTTACAGTTCCCCTAGCAGGACGTGACTGCTGACCCAAATACCAAACCCGTTACCCCCAATAACGACATGACACCTGATTGTTGGGTAAGGGCTACGGCCACAGCTTTATTAAACTTTAACACAGCCAGCATTTCCACCTGTCAGCTGTTGGGGTGACTACCCAACAGACAGATCCTCCAAGTCTTTATCCAGAGTTCGTACAGCCTGCCTTCGGCCATCAGCCCTAGCAGGCTGCGACTCCCCAAATCCTTTCCGTGCATTACGTGCGCTGGCCAGGAACTCCGCCATAGCTGTGACAAAACAAGAACAGAAACAAACAACACCACAAGCCAGAAACCATCACATAGCATAGGAAAACCGGGGATGGCGGGCGGGAAACTGTTCCAGACTGCTCCTTCTGCACTGGTGAGTACCCTCCCTTCTGCTCTCCTTCTTATATTCCACTATCTTAGCAACTATGTATCCCTCATACTCCCACCCGCAGGGGTGGACTGACAGGTCGGGCAGATCGGTCATGGACCGAGGGCCCAAGGCAGTCAGGGGCCCGGCAGCCCATCCATGCTCTGGCTGGGGAGATCAAAGATCTCCCCAGCCAGAACATGATTTCTCCGTTATTCCTGTGATATGCTGCAGGTCCCCTGCAGCATATCACTCTGTAGTTAACCCCCCCTCACCCGTTTCCCCTCTCTCAGGGAGACCTGGGCAGTGGGTATTCAGTTCTTGCTGCCAGGTCTCCAGCCGTGCGGTGCTGTGTGAGGAGGAAGAGGCGGGCCAGGAAGTGACATCACGTCCTGCCCTGCCTGAAGAGCACCGGACGATAAGGAGCTGCAGCAACCTGGCAGACAGCACAGGTAAGCTAATTTTCATTCAGCTCAGCACCCCCCTGTCTCCCTGTACCCATATCAGCCCCCCCCCAGTACCCACATCAGCCCCCCCAGTACCCACATCAGCCCCCACAGTACCCACCTCAGCCCCCTGTCCACCTCAGCCCCCAGTACCCAAATCAGCCCCCCCAGTACCCACCTCTGCTCCTACCTCAGCCCCCCTGTACCCACCTCTGCTCCTACCTCAGCCCCTCTGTACCCTCCTCAGCCCCCAGTACGCACCTCTGCTTCCACCTCAGCCCCCCTGTACCCACCTCTGCTCCCACCTCAGCCCCTATACCCACCTCTGCTCCCACCTCAGCCCCCCTGTACCCACCTCAGCCCCCAGTACCCACCTCTGCTCCCACCTCAGCCCCCAATACCCACCTAAGCTCCTCCTCCACACACCACATCTCCCCTTGCACCCACCTCAGCCCCCTTTCTCCCTGTACCCACCTCAGCCCCCCTGTACTAACCACAGCTCTACCTGCACGCACCTCAGCCCCCCTGTACTAACCACAGCTCCCCCTGCACCTGCCTCAGTTCCCCTGCACCTACCCCAGCCACCATTCCTCCTTACACTCACCCCAGGATCTACCTATCCCTGTACCCACCTAATCCCCCATGCACCAATCACAGCCCCTATGCCACCTCCACCTAGCATAGCTCCTACACCTTCCAGTACCCACACAGCCACTATGTCCCTCCCTGTGCCCACTACAGCCTCTATGTCCCATCCTGTGCCCACAGCAGCCCCTTGTCTATCCGCACCCACCACAGCTCCTTCTGCACACACCACATCTCCCCCTGCACCCACCTCAGCTCTCCCTTTACCCACCTTAGCCGCCTGTCTCCCGGCACCAACCACAGCTCCCCCTGCACCCACCTCAGCCCCGTCTGCATCCACCACAGCTGTTCCTGCAACCACCTCAGGCCCCCTGCACTCACCTCAGCCACCATTCCTCCCAACACTCACCCCAGGATCTACCTATCCATGTTTCCACCCAAGCCCCTATGCTCCCACCACATCCCTTATGCCACCTCCAACTACCATAGCTCCTATCTCTTTCCGTACCCACCACAGCCCCTATGTCCCTCCTGCGCTCGCCACAACATCTATGTCCCACCTCATACTCTGTCCAGCCCCACCCCCACTTCAGTTCCCGTGCCTCCCCGCACCCACCTCAGTTCCCGCGCCTCACAGTGCCCACCACAGCCCCTGTGCCTCCCTGCACCTATTTCAGCATTTATCCCCCTACACACACACTACAGCCACTATCCAACTTATACACAGTAGAGCCTCTATAATCCAAACACGCACACACTACAGCCCACACACACTGCAACACAGCCAGCCCTCTCTACTCACATAATGCACTGCAAATAGCCCCATTCACACATGCAAAAACCCACAAGGAGCCTCACTGTATGGACACACCACAAGCAGCATCCCCACACATACAAAATTACATGCAGCCTCCCTTCACATACACATCACAAACAGCATACCCACCATTGCAATACTGCACATAGCCTTCACACACACAACTTTTACAATCTCTGCAGCGCTGTACAATAGGTAAAACAAGAGAAAGGATTAATCTAACACAACACTTTGACATACAGGAACACAACATCACTAGCCACATCCCCACAAGTAGACTCCAAACACATGTGGCTAGTTGTAAGGTTGTACATGTGGGGGATGCTGCTTGTGATGTCCAAAGCAAAATTAGTGGAAGTGTGTAATTAAATGTGCTTTATTTTAATTGCTGGGGAGGCACGCCAGCAAGGGCTACTCCATCTAAAAACAGTGTTTATTAAAACACTGCTTTTGGTTGGATTAACCCCTTAAAAGTAAATCTGGCCATTTTGGGGGGCACTCAGGGATGTCTGGCTCTCACACATCCATTCTGTGTGCTGGGCAGCCTACACATAATATATGTGTAAAAGCACCAGAAAGAAGGGGGAGAAGAATAGCAGGGGACCAGAAAATCTTGTACCAGGACCAGCAGGGCGGGCCCTTGATCACCCACTGCCCGAGGGCCCTTGGAGGTGTCAGTCCGCCCCTGCCCACCCCCTTACAGCAGGGCAGCAGTCATGCCTCCCCTTCCTTGCAGTCCAGGGGATATCTTGACTGCTGACCCAAATACCAAACCCGTTACCCCCAATAACGACATGACACCTGATTGTTGAGTAAGGGCTACGGCCACAGCTTTATTAAACTTTAACACAGCCAGCATTTCCACCTGTCAGCTGTTGGGGTGACTACCCAACAGACAGATCCTCCAAGTCTTTATCCAGAGTTCGTACAGCCTGCCTTCGGCCATCAGCCCTAGCAGGCTGCGACTCCCCAAATCCTTTCCGTGCATTACGTGCGCTGGCCAGGAACTCCGCCATAGCTGTGACAAAACAAGAACAGAAACAAACACCACAAGCCAGAAACCATCACATAGCATAGGAAAACCGGGGATGGCGGGCGGGAAACTGTTCCAGACTGCTCCTTCTGCACTGGTGAGTAGTGATGTCGCGAACACAAAATTTTCGGTTCGCGAACGGCAGACGCGAACATCCGCAAACGTTCGCGAACCGGCGAACCGGGCGAACCGCCATTGACTTCAATGGGCAGGCGAATTTTAAAACCCACAGGGACTCTTTCTGGCCACAAAAGTGATGGAAACGTTGTTTCAAGAGGACTAACACCTGGGCTGTGGCATGCCGGAGGGGGATCCATGGCAAAACTCCCATGGAAAATTACACAGTTGATGCAGAGTCTGATTTTAATCCATAAAGGGCATAAATCACCTAACATTCCTAAATCACAATGGATATGGATTGACACCTGACATATGACATATTGACACCTTGACATATGGATTGACACCTGTCCTCAGAGCCCCTGATACACACTGAC
The DNA here is from genome assembly GCF_036172605.1 of Pelobates fuscus. Lineage (NCBI taxonomy): Eukaryota > Metazoa > Chordata > Amphibia > Anura > Pelobatidae > Pelobates > Pelobates fuscus. The sequence continues at coordinate 1,775,233 of NC_086323.1, forward strand.
ACAGAGCAGAATAGGGACTGTTCCCCCTACATAGGGTCACTTGGCAGATATGGATTGACACCTATCCTAAGGATCCCTGATACACTGACACAGAGCAGAATAGGGACTGTTCTCCCTACATAGGGTCACTTGGCAGATATGGATTGACACCTGTCCTCAGAGACCATGATACACACTGACACAGAGCAGAATAGAGACTGTTCCCCCTACATAGGGTCACTTGGCAGATATGGATTGACACCTGTCCTCAGAGCCCCTGATACACACTGACACAGAGCAGAATAGGGACTGTTCCCCCTACATAGGGTAACTTGGCAGATATGGATTGACACCTATCCTAAGGATCCCTGATACACTGACACAGAGCAGAATAGGGACTGTTCCCCCTACATAGGGTCACTTGGCAGATATGGATTGACACCTGTCCTCAGAGACCATGATACACACTGACACAGAGCAGAATAGAGACTGTTCCCCCTACATAGGGTCACTTGGCAGATATGGATTGACACCTGTCCTCAGAGCCCCTGATACACACTGACACAGAGCAGAATAGGGACTGTTCCCCCTACATAGGGTCACTTGGCAGATATGGATTGACACCTATCCTAAGGATCCCTGATACACTGGCACAGAGCAGAATAGGGACTGTTCCCCCTACATAGGGTCACTTGGCAGATATGGATTGACACCTGTCCTCAGAGACCTAATTGTGTAATAATGGTAATACTATTACGTATTATATAATATTGGCAGGGGCAAGGAAATTCCCTCTAAATAGATGGGTATAGGCAGAGAGTATGGAGACCGGAGTGATAAAGTGTCAATAAGGTGATATAAAGTTAAATGTATCACATACACACAGCCACCCTTTCTCTTAGCTAGTTTCCAGAAATGCTGGATAGGTAGAAGGGCTATAAAGACTCAGAGAGGTCTAAGAAGAATCCTCTAAACTAGCCCTAATCTCCTTAAACACCTTCAAGGGTGTTCTAAGCTAAAGCTCAATCTAAACGTTTAGATGACTGCCTGATTTCCCATCACAGATGCTGGCTAGGAATAACAGTGTGCAAGACAAAGAGTGGGTCTAAGTGCCCATAGTGCAGTAAAGTGTCCCTAGTGAAAAAGAGAATAACGAGCTGGCGCCCAAGAGAATAACGAGCTGGCGCCCTGTCAGGGGACGTGTATATGGCATCGATTTTAGGAACCGGGAGATGGAAAAAGATGCTTGGTCGGTCCTCCTACTTCAAATTTGGTGCACTGCGTGTGCAATCTGATGTGTCACCAGATAGGAGTGGTGTGTTAAGTAGTGTTACAAATTGCTATTTGTAACTGGCCCTTTAAATGAGAAATTGCCCTGCTTCCCTGGATTGTGGAGAAGCCTGTTTGCCAGCCTCCTTCCTCATGACTATGGCCCTGGGAGATTGGGCCCTTTAAAAACAGTATTCGGCCCTAACAGAGTGCATGTCACTCATTCTGGCCCTTTAAATACAGTGGGGTCATTCGGTACTTGCCCTGTGTGAGCGGTTATACCCCAGATAGCTATGCCGTGGAGCCTATTCATATAATGAAAGACTATGGGAAAGACTTTAGCTCCATGGCAATTGAACTGTGTGAATAGGATCTGCGCGCTATTCGGTAGTTTTGTGCGCTCAGATCCCAGCTATCTGGGGATATGTGAAATGTCTGTGTGTTATGTGTAAAAGGTGACTTTATGTATTTTAAAGTGTTTTACTGTCTTTGTGTCCCCATTACTTTTCCATTGTATCCAGGAGAGAGGGCTCTGTAAAACCGGTCTGAGCCGGAAAGCCATGCTGGCAGGGGTTTTAAAAGATACTTTACTAACTTTTGAACCCCTGGTCTGATTCATGCCATTTTTTTATATGTTGTTCCCCTGAATGGATTGATTGTGGATATGTAATTTTTATGGAGATTGAATGTATGGTTTTAAAGTTACAGTGTATGTGTAAAAACTGTATTTTTACTGTCTGTAATAATTATGTTAACTGCTTATCTGAGGGGAGGGGATGTGTGGGTTGTACTGTTATTTGATTGGTTATTTTATGCCTCCCCCTGGGTGTGTTCTGTATGTGCACAACCGTAATAAAAACCAGGCTGGGTGTGCCAGCACCTGAGTTCTTCTTGACCCTCAATACGTAGCCTTGTCTCGTTATTGGAGGGAACTGCTATATCACACTGGGGATTGCTATGCTCTGCATATTCCCCTGAGCTTTAATCACTTAGCTCTTTTCAGAGCTTGTTCCGGATACGCTCTCCTGGAGGAGAGGTCTTCCCCACACGGTCCTGGAGGACAGAAGCCAATCCAGGATGGAAGGAAGACGGCGAGGCACCAGTTAAGCTTCGGCGGTTGGGGAGTCTGCGGTGGTTGTGGTGTCGTCTGCAGTGCTGGGAGTCATTAGGAAGCTCTAGGAGCATCCGTCAACGGAAGGATCCGTTACAAGTAGTACTATTCCTATCAGTTTAATCCCTGTTATGTGCCTTTTTTTTGGTTTGGTTTTTGAAGCCACAGTGTAGCACCAGAGGGCTGAAAAATTAGGCATGTACACATGCCTGAAAAATTAGGTATTGTTGCAGCCGCTGCTGTAGCAGCGGCCATAAAAATTGATGTTTGTTTCCCAGGCAGAAAGTGCCCTAAAACATTGCGGCTTGAACCCTAGTTGGTGGCGGATAAGTCACGCAAGTCAACCGGCATTCAGAGCTAAAATACAGCAGCGTGTGGACCATTTTTAGCCCAAGGCAGCTCATCTCATCAGGCCTTTTTTAATCGAATGTATCGCCCTCTGTCAGTCCCTTTGGGATCCATCCCTCATTCATCTTAATAAAGGTGAGGTAATCTAGACTTTTTTGACCTAGACGACTTCTCTTCTCAGTGACAATACCTCCTGCTGCACTGAAGGTCCTTTCTGACAGGACACTTGAAGCGGGGCAGGCCAGAAGTTCTATCGCAAATTGGGATAGCTCAGGCCACAGGTCAAGCCTGCACACCCAGTAGTCAAGGGGTTCATCGCTCCTCAGAGTGTCGATATCTGCAGTTAAGGCGAGGTAGTCTGCTACCTGTCGGTCGAGTCGTTCTCTGAGGGTGGATCCCGAAGGGCTGTGGCGATGCGTAGGACTTAAAAAGCTCCGCATGTCCTCCATCAACAACACGTCTTTAAAGCGTCCTGTCCTTGCCGGCGTGGTCGTGGGAGGAGGATGATGACTTTCACCTCTTCCCCTGTTAGATTCCCGTTGTGCTGTGACATCACCCTTATACGCTGTGTAAAGCATACTTTTTAATTTATTTTGCAAATGCTGCATCCTTTCTGACTTGTTGTAATTTGGTAACATTTCCGCCACTTTCTGCTTAATAGAAATAGAAACTCCTGTACCGCGGACCGGAAAGGAGCTCGGCCACGCTACAGGAAGGGAATCATTGCTAGACTGACCAAAGAGAAGAAAGCCCTACAGGAAGCTCACCAGCAAGCTTTGGATGACTTGCAAGCTGAAGAAGACAAAGTCAATACGCTTACCAAAGCTAAAGCCAAGTTGGATCAACAAGTGGACGATGTGAGTTAAATAGCTTTACTTAGTAAAAGGAGTTAGACTTCAGTAGACGTTTGTAATGCTTTCTAATAATTTGCCCAGGGCCTTGGTGGTATGTAGTTACACACTAGTGAGGTGGAATTGGTATTACCCTAACCTGTCTTTCCATATTAGTACAAGAAGAAAATATTCTATAGGAGGGGGGGGGGGGGGGAGAATTAGAGATTACAGGGAGGGGGGGAGGCGGGGAAGAAGAGATTACAGGGAGGGAGGGGTGGGAAGAAGAGATTACAGGGAGGGGGGGAGAAGAGATTACAGGGAGGGGGGGGAGAAGAGATTACAAGGAGGGGGGAGAAGAGATTACAGGGAGGGGGGAAGAAGAGATTACAGGGAGGGGGGAAGAAGAGATTACAGGGAGAGGGGAAGAAGAGATTACAGGGAGGGGGGGGAAGAAGAGGTTACAGGGAGGGGGGGAAGAAGAGGTTACAGGGAGGGGGGGAAGAAGAGATTACAGGGAGGGGGGGAGAAGAAGAGATTACAGGGAGGGGGTGGAAGAAGAGATTACAGGGAGGGAGGAGGGGGGAAGAAGAGATTACAGGGAGGGAGGGGGGGAGAAGAAGAGATTACAGGGAGGGAGGGGGGGAGAAGAAGAGATTACAGGGAGGGGGAGAAGAGATTACAAGGAGGGGGGAGAAGAGATAGAAAATATTCTATAGGGGGGGAGAATTGGAGATTACAGGGAGGGGGGAGGCGGGGAAGAAGAGATTACAGGGAGGGGGAGAAGAGATTACAAGGAGGGGGAGAAGAGATTACAGGGAGGGGGGAAGAAGAGATTACAAGGAGGGGGGAGAAGAGATTACAGGAAGGGGGGAAGAAGAGATTACAGGGAGGGAGGGAAGAAGAGATTACAGGGAGGGAGGGGGGAAGAAGAGATTACAGGGAGGGAGGGGGAAGAAGAGATTACAGGGAGGAGGGGGTTAGAAGAGATTACAGGGAGGGAGGGGGAGAAGAGATTACAGGGAGGGGGGAAGAAGAGATTACAGGGAGGGAGGGAAGAAGAGATTACAGGGAGGGAGGGAAGAAGAGATTACAGGGAGGGGGGGGGAAGAAGAGGTTACAGGGAGGGGGGGGGGAAGAAGAGATTACAGGGAGGGGGGGAGAAGAAGAGATTACAGGGAGGGGGTGGAAGAAGAGATTACAGGGAGGGAGGAGGGGGGAAGAAGAGATTACAGGGAGGGAGGGGGGGAGAAGAAGAGATTACAGAGAGGGAGGGGGGGAGAAGAAGAGATTACAGGGAGGGGGAGAAGAGATTACAAGGAGGGGGAGAAGAGATTACAAGGAGGGGGGAGAAGAGATAGAAAATATTCTATAGGGGGGGAGAATTGGAGATTACAGGGAGGGGGGAGGCGGGGAAGAAGAGATTACAGGGAGGGGGAGAAGAGATTACAGGGAGGGGGAGAAGAGATTACAAGGAGGGGGAGAAGAGATTACAGGGAGGGGGGAAGAAGAGATTACAAGGAGGGGGGAGAAGAGATTACAGGGAGGGGGGAAGAAGAGATTACAGGGAGGGAGGGAAGAAGAGATTACAGGGAGGGAGGGGGGAAGAAGAGATTACAGGGAGGGAGGGGGAAGAAGAGATTACAGGGAGGAGGGGGTTAGAAGAGATTACAGGGAGGGAGGGGGAGAAGAGATTACAGGGAGGGAGGGGGAGAAGAGATAGAAAATATTCTATAGGGGGGGCAGAATTGGAGATTACAGGGAGGGGGGAGGCGGGGAAGAAGAGATTACAGGGAGGGAGGGGTGGGAAGAAGAGATTACAGGGAGGGGGAGAAGAGATTACAGGGAGGGGGGAGAAGAGATTACAAGAGGGGGGGAGAAGAGATTACAGGGAGGGGGGAAGAAGAGATTACAGGGAGGGAGGGGGAAGAAGAGATTACAGGGAGGGAGGGGGGAGAAGAGATTACAGGGAGGGAGGGGGGAGAAGAGATAGAAAATATTCTATAGGGGGGAGAATTGGAGATTACAGGGAGGGGGGAGGCGGGGAAGAAGAGATTACAGGGAGGGAGGGGTGGGAAGAAGAGATTACAGGGAGGGGGAGAAGAGATTACAGGGAGGGGGAAGAAGAGATTACAGGGAGGGGGGGAAGAAGAGATTACAGGGAGGGGTTAGAAGAGATTACAGGGAGGGGGTTAGAAGAGATTACAGGGAGGGAGGGGGTTAGAAGAGATTACAGGAAGGGATGGGGGGAAGAAGAGATTACAGGGAGAGAGGGGGGAGAAGAGATTACAGGGAGGGAGGTGGAAAGAGATTACAGGAAGGGAGGGGGAAAGAAGAGATTACAGAGGGGGGAAGAAGAGATTACAGTGAGGGGGAGAAGAGATTACAGAGAGGGAGGGGGAAAGAGGAGATTACAGGAAGGGGGGGAAGAAGAGATTGGAGGGAGGGGGGAGAAGAGAAGATTACTGGGGGAGAAGAAGAGATTGGAGGGAGGGGGGAGAAGAAGAGATTACAGGGAGGGAGGGAGAAGAAGAGAAGATTACAGGGGGGAGAAGAGGAGAACATGGGGGAAGAAGAGGAGAACAAGAGGAGAGGGGGCGGAGTACACGAGGGGGGGTTGAGAAGAACATGGGGGGGGGGGAGGGAGAGACCACTAAAGGAGGGAGGGGGTGGTGGAGAGACCACTAGGGGAGGGCGGTGAGGAGAGGCTGCTAAGGGAGGGTTGGGGAGAACAGAGAACACTAAGGGAGGGAGGGTGTGTGTGGAGGATAGACCACTAGGGGAAGGTGGGGGGAGAGTAGAGACCACTAAGGGAGGTGGGGGGGGGGGGAGAGTAGAGACCACTAAGGGACAGGGGAGGGGAGGAGATGAGAGACCACTAAGGGGTAGGGGAGATCTCTAAGGGACGGAAGGGAGAGCTCTATAGGACAGGGGGCAGGACAGGGAGCTCTTTCACACTACACACACACACACACACACACACACAATGCATCCCTATACATACTCAGAAACACACAATGCATCCCTACACACACAGAAACACAACATGCTTCCCTTACACACAAAGAAACACACAATGCATCCATTACACACACACACGCAATGCAACCCTTACACATAAAGACAATGCATCCTTTGCACACAAACACAGAAACACACAATGCATCCCGTACACACACATCCAAACACACATTGCTTCTCTTACACACACACAGAAACACAATGCATCTTACACACACTCAACGCACCTTGAGCTGTGTAAGGGGCCCCAAAAAATGGAGCTGCTTGCCGTTCTCCCAGAACATTGAATTTTGTGACCACAGTTACAAACAGCCTCCAGAGATCCTGTTCTACACCAGACCAGTGGAGCCAGACTGCAGCCAGAGCCCATCACCATCCTCATCTGGTTGTAAGTAGGCAATCTAGTATATTATTAGTGACACTAATCTCTAATTTACCTCACATTAAAGGGACACTTTAGTCCCCAGAACCACTGCAGCTTAATTAAGTGGTTCTGGTGTCTATAGTTTGTCCCTGCAGGCTTTTTAATGTAAACACACACTGTGTGCAGCACTGGCGTTAGTTCATATGGCAGATCATATGGGTAGGGCATTGTGATGTCACTGGGGGGGGGACAAATCTTTATTTTGCCTAGGGCGGCAAAAATCCTTGCACCGGCCCTGTTCAGAGGCTTGACAGGATTCATATGCTTCTCCGATACGGTGATTGTGGTGTCTGCCAGAGTGCTTGGAGTCCTCAGGAAACACTAGGAGCATCCTTTAACGGAGGTACCCAGTCGGGGTGCCAGGCGATCCGTTACATTGGTGGCAGCGGTGGGATGGCGTCCTGGTGTGAGAGGAACAACACCCTGGAGACACAGGAATTATTATGGAGTGGCATAGAACCAGCGAGTCCCTGGACAGTGCTCCAGGTGGAAGAGGAGTTTAACCGGAGGTTACAGAACCTCTTGGCACCACTGGTCAAGCCAATAGTAGAGGCAACCAGGTTGGACTGCAGTGAGAGCGCCCGACAAGAGATGTGGGAAGAAACCCTAGAGGGTATCCAGCGTTGGCGAGGTGAGCGTCTTCCCAGCAAGGAGCAGCGATTACAAGCCAGAGTGGCCCTACGGATACCTATGCTGGGAGAACAGGCCCAGGAGGAATGGGTGATGCAACTGGATTCACTGGCATGGAGGGAACTGGGTCTCGATGATGCATACCAAGCGCTACGTTGGTACGCGGTTCAGCGGGTTCCCGGAATGGCCAAATTTGACAAACCCGAGGGCAAGGATTATAATGGCCCTGGCTTATTATGGGGGACCTTTGCAGAACCGGAATTTGGGAGTGCGGCAGAGTCACGGCTTTGGGACATACTTGACTACAGAGAGGCCGTGCTGGATCTCCCTATGGCCGAAGACCTAAGGCCAGACCTGATTGAACTGGCTGTCCAGGAATGGGAACTGGAGCAGGATTACCAACACCTGTTCAGCTCCAGTCAGTTACCCTATACCCTGCAAGCACCACCAGAGCAGTGGGAGATCGAACAGAATTATGCGGACGTATATGATCAAGTGACACTGCCTGTCTCTAACCTGATGGGGCTTATGGACTGTACACCATTGGGAGCGGTGAGTTTCGTTCCCCCTCCCCAACAACTAAGCCCGTCACCAGGAGACCTGCATTCGGTACCTCCTACTCCCCAACCAGCTCCAGAAATGAGGGACCTTATCGACTAGTCCTGGGAAGACCCACAGATGGCAGGTGGAGATGGGACCGAGATCTCTCTACCGGCCCTACAGGCAGGCTGGGCAGTTGGCCCAGGTCCCCAGCGGCAGTGTGTGTTACAGGGGGCTGAAGGTGCCATCCTTGCTCCCCAGCCGCAGCCTAACACACCAAGGGGAGACAGTAAGCCCCACAACAGTGCAGATGGGACCGTAGTCTCTGCACCTACACCACTGGGGATAGAGACAGTCTGTCCTGGTCCCCAACAGCAAGGCAAAGTATTGGAAGGGGAGACAGTCGTTTTTCCCCTACAACAAGAGAGGGTGTCGCAGGGAGAGGAGCCTGTTACCCCCTCTCCCCAGCGGCAGTTTACGGTTCAGGGAGAGGAGTTTGTTGCCCCCTCTCCCCAGCGACAACCTAACCCACCAAGGGGAGATGTTAAGCCCCACAACCGGGCAGATGGGTCCGTAGTCGCTGCACTTGCACCACTGGAGATATGGACAGTCTGTCCTAGTCCACAACAGCTTTGTTCAACCAGGGGAGAAGACACCCTGGTTACTTTTTCCCCAAGCCATGGACCTACAACTGGGCACAAGTGGCAGGGGGCCATATGGACAACTACACCCTTGAGAAAGGCCGGCCGACTATCAGAGCCCCAGACCGACTGGAGGTCTGGAGTCTGGATAGTCTCAATGGGAAAGGGGAGAAATGTGGCGGAACCCACCTCACCACTGGACATTGGAGGGGCCTGGCTGCCTGCCCCCTACCTGCTGACTATGGCCCCTGGAAAATTGGTACGTTTAAAGAACTATATTTGGGCATGTAATATTTTATATTACTGCTACTGGACCTTTAAGGGCCATCCGTGGACCTATTGGGACTTTTTGGGATAATGTACCTTTAAGACTGTGGAGCATATTACAGTAATACTGCCTTTAATGTTATGTATGTATTTATGTCTTCAGTTAACCTGGGATATATATGCAGCATTTGTCTGATTGTTCGGTAGAATCACTCCATTCATTATTGAGTGTAACTACCGAACAACCAGACCACCCAGGAATAAGTGTGCCTCCAATTACCGGTTACAACAATGTTTCAAACGGGTAATTGGCAATCAGTGCAGTGTGGTCTTTGTCCTCTGGGTGGCCGCCATTCGGGAAACGAACACGTGGCGGCGGCCATCTTAAACTCCCGAACAGCGGTGTTTTGCCGTCGAGTGTCTGGAACTAAAATCGGACACTCGACTAGGCAAACACCACTGAGACCTCCAGACTTCCAGTATCTCGTGTGGAAACTACCGAACGGCCCGAATTCGAATCCCCCTTAGGCTCCATAACCCAGGCAATTCGTATGTTTTTATTCCCTTGTCTGTGACCGACCGCAGGGCCAACATGCATGGAACTGTTTTCGGATACTTTACCCATGCGGTCGGTCAAATCTTTGCCTGCTCATAACTCCCGAACCCCTGGTCCGATCTGGGTGATTTTTGAGTATGTTGCTCACCCAGATCAGGGCTATCAGAGGATTTTTAAAGGGGTATCCCTATGTTTAGGGGTACATCCAGAAACCCAGGGAATTTGTGTCTGGAATAATGGGATTATGTGTCACACTAAGGGGAGGGGATGTGTGGGTTGCAACCGTGATGCTTTTGGATATTTTACACCTCCCCTGTGGGCAGTCTTATATGTGTAAGATGGAAATAAAAGCCAGGCTGGATGTGCCAGTCCAGAGTTCCTGTTTTAACCCTCAAAGTGAAGTGTTGTCTCATTATTGGGGGAGGATTTATTGCATGCTGTTTAAAGGCACGCTATAGTCACACCAGATATGAGTGGCAAAGTGCACTTGCTGAGGTTGGCAGAGTACACGCTGAAGGCCTGACACCCGCTTGAAGACAACTAACTGCTATTCAATCTATAACAGTGAAAACATTTTTTTGTTTTTAAAGGCACGCTATTGTCACACCAGATATGAGTGGCAAATGGACTGGCAGAGGTTGGCAGAGTACACGCTGAAGGCCTGACACTCGCTTGAAGGACACTGACTGCCATTAGCTTACAGTGAAAAACTTTTTTTGTTTTTAAAGGCACGCTATGGTCACACCAGATATGAGTAGCAAAGTGCACTTGCTAAGGTTGGCAGAGTACACGCTGAAGGCCTGACACCCGCTTGCAGACAACTAACTGCTATTAGCTTACAGTGAAAAACGTTTTTTCTTTTTAAAGGCACGCCATAGTCACACCAGATATGAGTGGCAAAGTGCACTTGCTGAGGTTGGCAGAGTACACGCTGAAGGCCTGACACCCGCTTGAAGACAACTAACTGCTATTCAATCTATCACAGTGAAAAAAGTTTTTGTTTTTAAATGTCAAGCTTAAGCTATTGTGACACCAGATATGAGTGGTGGCACTGGGGAAGTGGGCACAGTATCCACTGTGAGCCTGACACAGAAGCTGGCAGGCAGGCAGGCAGGCAACTGCAATTAGATTACACAGGAAAAAAAAGCAGACGGATGTTCTAGGCCTAAAAAGGGCTTTTTGGGGTGCTGTTCTTACAGCAGAGATCAGATGAGTCCTTCGGGACTGTAGTGGACACTAAATACCCTAGTGTGGCGAAACCAGCTTCGCCACTGTGAACTGGAGAGGCCTGGCTGCTAGCCTCCTGCCCTGCGACTACGGCCCATGGACATATTGCTCTATAAACACTATATTTGGGCATGTAATAATTTATATTGCTGCTACTGGCCCTTTAAAATCAGCGATGGACATATTGGGACTTTTGGGACTAATGTCCCTTTAAGACTTTGTAACATATCACAGTAATACTGTCTTAAATATTATGTAGGTATTTATGTGTTCAGTTAAACTGGGGATATGTAGAAATGTGTGTTTTATGTGTTAAATGTATCAGTATGTAATTTTATGTCTTTTACTGTCTTTTTGCAACCATGTGGTTAATGGAGTCTGACTCTAGTCCTAGATAATTGGATTACTTCTCCAATTATCTCCAGGGCAGAAGGGAGGAAGCCGGGATGCATTGTGGGGGATGTTTTACTTCTGTTTGAGCCAGATTGTGCCATGCTGCAAGCCAGGGCCCAAAAGATACTGTTAGTAACTTTTAAACCCCTGGTCGGATTCATGCCATTTTTTAATATGTTGTTCCCCTGAATGGATTGATTGTGGATATGTATTTTTATGTGAATGTGATGTATGGTTTTAAAGTTATGAAAGTTGTGTAAAAGTATATTTTACTCTGTATGCATAATGGGATTATGTGTCACACTAAGGGGAGGGGATGTGTGGGAGGTAACATCTATGTCATTGGTTCTTTTATGCCTCCCCCTGGGTGTGGCCTGTATGTGTGAGTTGGAAATAAAAGCCAGACTGGGTGTCCCAGTCTAGAGTTCTTGCTTAACCCTCAAAGCGATGTGTCGTCTCGGTCTTTGGGGGAATGGGATTGTATGCTGACTGCCAAGAGTGTAAGCCGATGTCTGCTTTTCTTGTTCAGCCGTTCCAGTGTTCGTGTGGTTCCAGTCGGGAGAATGGTGTTTGCCGTAGCTGCCTGTGCATCTGGAAAGGGGATTATCGCCTAAACTGGGTTTTATCCTCTTGTAAGTTAAACGGTCCGTTACAAATGGTGGCAAGCGGCGGGATCGTTCCTACAACCAGAGGGACAGCTACAGACTACACCATTTCTGGATTACAAATTGAGGGCAACGCTAGTATCCGTACAGCGACCCTATCTACAAAGGAAATCAGGAAAATGGAAGGAGACAGAGTCGCAGCTGCTGCAGCACCTCCGAGGGAGGAGGAGGAATCCGAGTTTGCCAGGGAATATAGGAGCAGGATGGCTCTATTCTCACCAGCCCGAGCGGAGCGGATGGCAGACCGGGTCTACAACGATGTACAGGCGTACCTCATGCTGCGAACGACGCAGAGGAACCAACAAGCTGCGGGATTGTTCCCACAGCCAGAAGGACAGCTACAGAACACCAATTCCTTGGAGTTACAAATTGAGGGCAACGTTAGCATTCGTGCAGCGCCCCTGGCAGCAGAGGTATCCAGCGACTTGGAGCAGACAAGTATGGAAGGCTCTGACGCTGAAGATGATTTTATGGCCAAGGTGAGGCAGCAAGTGGCCCAGTATGGGGGTTATATATCCATGGACACATTCCAGGGGATCTGGAACCAGGTCATGGCTGAGCAAAACTCAAAGATGGACGAAGAGTATGATGAGCAGGAAGAGTGGTACAGCAGCAGAGTAGAGGCTGCATCCGAGGAGGTTAGCCGCCCCCCCCCGAGGCGGCAGGAAGAACCCGAAGTAGGGGTCCTCATAGATTGGTCCTGTGAGGAACCACAACAGGCAGGTGGAGATGGGACCGAGGTCTCTCTACCGGCCCTACAGGGATGCTGGGCAGTCGGCCCAGATCCCCAGCGGCAGTGTGTAACCCAGGGAGCTGATGGTGTCGTCCATCCTCCCCAGCGGCAGAGTAAGTCCCAGGGAGCTAAAGGTGTCGTCCTTCCTCCCCAGCGGCAGATTGTATCTCAGGGAGCTGAAGGTGCCGTCCTTCCTCCCCAGCGGCAGTGTGTGTCCCAGGGAGATGAAGGTGTCGTCCTTCCTCCCCAGCGGCAGGCTGAGTTACAGGGGGCAGAGGTTGTTGTTCCTGCCCCCCAGCAGAAAAGTGATATGCCAGGAAGGCAGTGTGAAGTAAAGGGAGAGGAGAGCAGCGTCCTCCCTCCCCAGCGGCAGTGTGTGTCTCCGGGAGCTGATGGTGTCGTCCATCCTCCCCAGCGGCAGGCTGAGTTACAGGGGGCAGAGGTTGTTGTTCCTGCCCCCCAGCAGCAAAGTGATGTGCCAGGAAGGCAGTGTGAAGTGAGGGGAGAGGAGAGCAGCGTCCTCCCTCCCCAGCGGCAGTGTGTACCCCAGGGAGCTGAAGGTGCCGTCCTTCCTCCCCAGCGGCAGTGTGTCCTGCAGGGAGCAGAGACAGTCAGTCTCGCACCCCAACCACAGGACAAGGGAATGAAAGGGGAAACAGCTGGTCTCCCTTTTCCCCAGCAGAAGGAGTGGCAGGGAGAGGAGCCTGCTAACCCCTCTCCCCAGCAGCAGTTCACCGTCCAGAGAGAGGAGCTTGTTATACCCTCTCTCCCACGGCAGCCTAACCCACCAAGGGGAGATGTTAAGCCCCACAACTGTGCAGATGGGACCGTAGTCTCTGCACTTACAGCACAAGGGATAGGGACGGTCGGTCCTGTTCCCCAGCCTCAGGGTGATGGATCCAAAGGGGAGACAGTCGGTCTCCCCCTCCGGCAGTCGAGCTGTGCACCTAAAGGGGAGACAGTCAGTCTCCAGCAACCAGGCGCCCACCAGACTACTCCCGTGGTAGTGCTGGCAACCGGACAGAGTACCACTGGTCTCTGGCCCCTCAGCAACCCACCAAGGCAGCCTACCAGTCTCCCACCCAGCAGTGGTGAAACACCAGAACCTGGACGACATTCTTCCTCACCCAGATGTAGTAACCGGTTAGTGTGGGTGGGCTGCTCTGTTATTTCTGTTCTGTGGGTGGGTTGCTGGACTAACCAGGGCACTGACCGGCAGAAAGTCAGGTACCCTGTTAGTCTAATTGGCAAAGGGGAGAAATGTGGCGAAACCAGCTTCGCCACTGTGAACTGGAGAGGCCTGGCTGCTAGCCTCCTGCCCTGCGACTACGGCCCATGGACATATTGCTCTATAAACACTATATTTGGGCATGTAATAATTTATATTGCTGCTACTGGCCCTTTAAAATCAGCGATGGACATATTGGGACTTTTGGGACTAATGTCCCTTTAAGACTTTGTAACATATCACAGTAATACTGTCTTAAATATTATGTAGGTATTTATGTGTTCAGTTAAACTGGGGATATGTAGAAATGTGTGTTTTATGTGTTAAATGTATCAGTATGTAATTTTATGTCTTTTACTGTCTTTTTGCAACCATGTGGTTAATGGAGTCTGACTCTAGTCCTAGATAATTGGATTACTTCTCCAATTATCTCCAGGGCAGAAGGGAGGAAGCCGGGATGCATTGTGGGGGATGTTTTACTTCTGTTTGAGCCAGATTGTGCCATGCTGCAAGCCAGGGCCCAAAAGATACTGTTAGTAACTTTTAAACCCCTGGTCGGATTCATGCCATTTTTTAATATGTTGTTCCCCTGAATGGATTGATTGTGGATATGTATTTTTATGTGAATGTGATGTATGGTTTTAAAGTTATGAAAGTTGTGTAAAAGTATATTTTACTCTGTATGCATAATGGGATTATGTGTCACACTAAGGGGAGGGGATGTGTGGGAGGTAACATCTATGTCATTGGTTCTTTTATGCCTCCCCCTGGGTGTGGCCTGTATGTGTGAGTTGGAAATAAAAGCCAGACTGGGTGTCCCAGTCTAGAGTTCTTGCTTAACCCTCAAAGCGATGTGTCGTCTCGGTCTTTGGGGGAATGGGATTGTATGCTGACTGCCAAGAGTGTAAGCCGATGTCTGCTTTTCTTGTTCAGCCGTTCCAGTGTTCGTGTGGTTCCAGTCGGGAGAATGGTGTTTGCCGTAGCTGCCTGTGCATCTGGAAAGGGGATTATCGCCTAAACTGGGTTTTATCCTCTTGTAAGTGAAACGGTCCGTTACACCTAGCCTAGCTATCAATTTCCCTATCTAATGAGCAGCAGCTACACTTTCCATTTTAGATTCATTCTAAAGCTGCATTCTTAGATAGAGATCTAAGAATGCAGCTTCAGAATGAATCTAAAATGGATGCTGTACAGGAGGTGGGAGGGTCTGGAAGGGAGGGTCTGCTGCTAATTTGCTGGAATGTGTCTGCTGACCGTGAGGCACAGGGTCAAAGTTTGCTCAATGATGACGAATAGAGGGCGGATCAAAACGCGCATGTGTTCGCCCGCCGTGGCGAACACGCTATGTTCGCCAGGAACTATTCGCCAGCGAACAGTTCGGTACATCACTAGCTGTCAGTGTATAATAATATAATACACAGCGGTGTGTAATAAAGTGTGTATAATATAATGTAATGTATTGCTGTCAGTGTATAATAATACAATGTATTTTATTGTCTGTCAGTGTATAATAATATAATATACAGAGGTGTGTGTAATAATATGTGTGGCAAACCTAGCCACTTCTGAGCTATATGCAGTATAGGTGGTCCGTAGGCTGAAAGTATAATGTGTTCCGTTAAATGTATATGTGTTGTGCTATGGCCGTTCGCATGCTGACAGCCGTACGCTGCCAGCATACAAGCATTCGTACGACGAAACACGGCTATCCTGGCCGTTCGCCGTACGAATACGGGCGCCCCAAGGCAAGCGACGGGATCCGAACCTTACAGCCGAAAAGCAGCGTTCGTGTAAACTGGAACTACCGAACAAGGAAAGCAAGGGCAATTCGTATGGAGATTGACTATACCATACTGAAACGACAGACTTTAAAAGAGCTACTGGAAGCCAGGGGCAAGATAGCCAGCAACAAATCTAAGGCTGTGCTGATCGCTGAACTGATGGAGGGAGACAGAGCCCGCAGCGCTACACCTCCACCAGCCATGGAAGAGACCCCATTCCAGAAAGAGCTACGAACCAGGTTGGCGTTTCTGCCGCAACCAGTACCGTTGGAAATATTGACCGTGATGGTATCGGATGTACAGGATTATCTGATGGCAACCAACCCACCAGCAACACCGCCTAGGGCAGAGTCTGTTACTGCCTCCACCTACGGACAGGTAAAGCCCAAAGTCCCACATCACGCATTTAAAGCGTTTTGTGAAGAAAAGGACGAAATTGATGGGTACTTACAGGATTTTGAGCGGCTGTGCGATTTGCACGATTTGGAACCCGCAGTATGGGTGCCGCTGCTGGCAGGCAAATTATCGGGTAGGGCAGCTGAAGCCTACCGTGCTGTACCTCGAGAGTACAGCAAAGATTACCCTAAAGTAAAGAGGTCGATCTTGGAGAGGTATGCTATTACCCCAGAGGCATACCGGCGCAAGTTCAGGGGCTTGCGCAAACCTGAGAAAGATTCTCACGCAGAGTGGGCGCACAAGCTGGATCAAGCATCACTAGGCTGGATACAGGCCAGCAACGCTACTAATATGGAGGAGTTGCGACAGCTTATGCTACTGGAACAGTTTTTTAATGGTTTGTCCCCAGAAGCACAAGAATGGGTGAGAGACCGTAAACCACTCACCCTACCCGAAGCCGCTAGGTTGGCGGATCAGCATTTTGATGCCAGGAGGCATCACGGATCACAGAATAAGACTCTCCCTCGGATTACAGGGCCACACAATAATTTTACTCCTACCGGCCCCACCGTACCCCTGCACAGGCCAGCACTGAATACTCCACCCCCCCCCTCCCGATACAACGGCCGGGCTAACATTCAGTGTCACACCTGCAAGCAGTGGGGACACATTTCTCGGGAGTGCACCCAAAACCGGAGCCGGCAAGCTTGGAATCAGGTGCGACAAAATTTGGCACCAAGGGCTGCTGCGCACCATTACCAGGTAGCACCCGCCACCCAAGAATTGCTGAGCGCTCAAATTGAGGAGCCTCTAGGGGTGCTCCACGAAGTAATGTCGGTCCGAGCCACCGACAACCGACAACATCATCGGCAGCTAGTAACCCTAGAGGGGAAGGAGGTACAAGGGCTCCGGGATTCGGGAGCCACTTTAACTTTGGTTGCACCACATTTGTTACCAGGCGCAACCCACACTGGCGGTTCAGTGGCAGTACGGGTGGCCGGGGGAGCAGTATACCGGCTACCTACTGCCAAAGTACACTTGGATTGGGGTGTGGGAGAGGGGACTGTGGAAGTGGGGCTTATGCAGAATTTACCTGCAGATGTTGTACTGGGGAATGACTTAGGCCAAATGACTTCCGCTTTTATTCCCCAGGCTCCCTACCAGGAGGCACACCCCGTAACCACCCGGCAACAGGCTCGCACAACAGGCGGGCACAAACAGACCAAGCAGGGCTAGAGGGGGAGCGGTACATCTGGGAGAAAGAGTTGTTATACCGTGTCACGACAAAAGATGTGGAGGGGTCTGTCACCCTGACTAACAAACAGCTAGTGGTACCGCAAAAGTATAGGCAGGAGCTGCTTAGAATTGCTCATGATATCCCCTTGTCAGGACACCTAGGGATGACCCGTACCCGATACCGCTTAACGCATGCCTTCTTCTGGCCCGGGATCTCTCAGGATGTGCGCCAGTATTGCACCTCTTGCGACGTCTGCCAGCGAGTAGGTAAACGAGGGGATCGCCACAAGGCCAAGCTATGTCCCCTACCCATTATCGCAGAACCCTTCAGCAGAGTAGCGGTGGATATCGTAGGGCCCCTGCCAAAACCCAGTCCCTCTGGCAAAAGATACATTTTAACTGTAGTGGATTACGCCACCAGGTACTCCGAAGCTGTGGCCCTCACTAATATCCATGCTGAGACCGTAGCGGAAGCGTTAATGAAAGTGTTTTCCCGGGTAGGGTTTCCCCAAGAGATAATCTCGGACCGAGGTACCCAATTTACGGCCGAAGTTACCCAACATATGTGGAAGGTATGTGGCATTAAGCCAATAGTTAATTCCGCCTACCACCCCCAGTCCAATGGGCTATGTGAGAGGTTCAACGGGACGCTGAAGCAGATGCTTTGGACGTTCGGGGAGACCCACAAAGACTGGGAGAGGTTTCTGCCTCACCTACTCTTTGCTTATAGAGAGGTTCCCCAGGAGTCGACAGGATTCTCCCCGTTTGAGTTACTATTTGGGAGAAGGGTGCGGGGACCCTTGAACTTGATTAGGGAACATTGGGAGGGAGAGAGTACTACCAACGAAACCCCTATCATATCCTACGTACTGGAGTTCAGGGACCGTCTGGAGGCGCTCACTCAGGCTGTACACACCAACCTCCAGGCGGCCCAGCAACGACAGCGACGCTGGTACGATAGAGGAGCCCGAGACCGCAGCTTTCAGGTGGGACAGAAGGTTTTAATTTTAAAACCCGTCCGCACAGACAAGCTGCAGGCCATCTGGCAAGGCCCATACCAGGTAGTGGAGCAGCGATGCGACACTACCTATGTGATCGGCCCCTGCTCAGGGGTAGGGAAGAGACGCATGCTCCACGTGAACATGCTCAAACCCTACCATGAGAGGATCGAGGATGTGACGGCAATATGTGCCTCCTCCTTAGAGGATCAGGAGAACTTACCCTTACCTGACCTACTAGAACCCGAGGCACCGATAGAGCCCTCCCAGGGAGTTCAGCTGGGGGAGCGGCTCAGCCCCCAGGAGCGTGCCCAGGTACAAGCGCTGATTGAAGCCAAAGGAGCTACCTTCTCCAATTTACCTGGTTACACTCCGCTAGCCACCCACCGAGTAGACACCCTGGGACAGCTACCTATGAGGCAGACTCCATATAGGGTTCCGGAATCAGTCCGTACCCATATGAAAGCCGAGCTCGATGAAATGTTACAGCTAGGGGTTATCGAACCCTCCGATAGCCCCTGGGCATCGCCGGTAGTCCTGGTACCTAAAAAGGATGGCACCACCAGGTTCTGTGTCGACTACCGGAGGCTAAATGACAAAACGGTGTCTGATGCCTACCCGATGCCCCGGATAGACGAGCTGTTAGACAAGATGGCACGGGGCCAGTATCTCACTACCATTGACTTGTGTAAGGGGTACTGGCAAATTCCGCTAGCCGATGACGCCATCCCCAAGTCGGCGTTTGTCACTCCGAATGAAAAACGCTCCGGCTACCTTTCAGCGGATGGTAGATCGGCTACTGGACGGGTTCCAGGAGTATGCCTGTGCCTATCTAGATGACATAGCCATCTTTAGCCAGACCTGGGAAGACCACCTACACCATATAGGGGCGATCCTAGATCGTATTGGGGAGGCTGGGTTAACGTTAAAGCCAAGGGACGTTTTTAGGGACGGCCGGCTACTACCGGAAGTTTGTTCCAGACTATAGCATCCTGGCCAAACCCCTAACGGACTTGACTAAAAAGAACCTACCCGCACCTACCCGCAAGTTGCTGCCGCGTGAAGTGAGCTACGCTGCCATTGAGAAAGAGTGCCTGGCCGTGGTGTGGGCCCTCAAAAAGTTACAGCCATATTTGTACGGACAACCTTTTTCCTTACTCACAGATCACAACCCGTTAGTGTGGCTAAACCGTGTATCTGGAGACAACGCCCGGCTGCTGCGCTGGAGTTTGGCGCTGCAGCCCTTTGACTTTACCATTCATTATCGGCCCGGAAAACAAAACGGTAACGCTGACGGGTTATCCAGACAGACTGAACTCGAGAAGTGATCTGTGAGTACTCTCCCGGACATCCCCAAGCCGATCCGTTGGGATCAGACTGTGTATGTCGGCTTGGTTCTGGGGGAGCATTGTGGCAAACCTAGCCACTTCTGAGCTGTATGCAGTATAGGTGGTCCGTAGGCTGAATGTATAATGTGTTCCGTTAAATGTATATGTGTTGTGCTATGGCCGTTCGCATGCTGACAGCCGTACGCTGCCAGCATACAAGCATTCGTACGACGAAACACGGCTATCCTGGCCGTTCGCATACGGGCTCCCCAGGTCGACCACACATTCACAAGTCGTGTGGTACCAATTAACCGATTGCAACATTGTTGCAATCGGTAATTAAGGGCTCTCCTAGGTGGCCGTCGTTCGACTACCGACCATGCGGCGGTCGGCCATCTTGGATCCTTTGTCTCTGCAGCGGTGTTCGGTCGTCGAGAGCCTGGAACTGAAAACGGCTACTCAATGATCCGAACACCGCTGGACTTCCAGAGCGTTCGGGAGTTCCGCGTTCGGTACATTATGTGTCCCGTACTTATTCGGTACTTTTAGACCAACTTCCATGTTTAAATGTATTATGTGCGGCGTTCGGTCAATTCAGCTGGGATCAGAGCGGTATTCTCACAAAGTGTGCGCTCCGACCCCAGCTATCTACCGAACGTTCGGTTATTCCAAAGTACCGAATATTGTGTGAATTATGTATTTTAAAGTCAATTGTCGGTTTTGCTGCACGAGGGGATAATCCACTTAATCGTCCATTTTAGTGGGAGTATCCTTCTCGTGCAGCAATGCCTGTTGGGAAAGTCACAATGCATGTTGGGAGAAATCCCCTGGATTATCTGTGTGGAAACCCCTTGCATGGGGAACTGTATAAATATGCTGCTTGTGAATAAACCGAGTTAGTTGACTCCCAAACTGTGTTTCGTCCGGTTATTGGGAGGATTGGGGATATTGCCTTGCTTTCTACTCTGACTGTGGATTTCCTGAGGATACCGACGGATATCGTGTATTATTATACTGCATTCCGTTACAATATGTATATAATAATATAATGTATTTGTAGCGGAGCGCTAGGTTAACATAGACTTTCTCCGCTGATAATCCAAGGGTAACTCAGGAACAAGAAGTTAGCACAGGAAAAATAGCATAAGCAGTAAATAAAAAAATCCACGAATATCCCATCACCTTTCCCAATAACTGGATGGCACACAGTATCAGGAGCAGAACTGATGTTTAATGCCACATAGCCTGCTTTTATGCATCTCTCCCATGCAAGGGAGACACCCAAAGAAAAATGTACATTAGCCAATCATACACCGGTTACAGCCCACACATCTCCTCCCCTCAGCCTGCAAGATAACCCAATTATCTGAATAGTTTTAGCGCACACTTTCCCCTATTTTCTAGATGTACCCCAAAGGCATGACCTACACCCCTAAAGTATACATCCCCCTGATAGCCCTGATATGAGTGAGCAACATACTCAAAAATCACCTAGATCGGACCAGGGGTTCGGGAATTTCATGGAGGTGTTCGTTTGACCGACCGCACACAAGGCAGTAGCAAAAACCAGTTGGCCTTGCAGTCGGTCTCTGTTTGCGGGGTAAAAGTCACGAAAATGCTTGATGTAATGGACTGTACCTGGATTCGTATGAATCCCCTTGTTCGTGTGTATCCTTCTACCGAACGTCGGGTCGTTTGTGTGTTTCCTCACGAAGGGATGGAAGGATGGAGGTCTCTGCGGTGTTCGCGTGGTCCAGTGTCCGATTTGGGTTCCAGACACTCGATGACCAAACAACACTGGGCGTTCGTATGGCAAGATGGCGGCCGCCACGTGTTCGCATGTCAAACGGCGCCCACCCAGGAAATACACAAAACCAAAGTGAATAATGCTGCAAATATGAAAAGTGATGGACAGCCAAACGTAATCCGCTACAGTATTGTATTCGCTGTCAGTGTATAATAATATAATACACGCCGGTGTATAATATATAATGTATTGGCTGTCGGTGTGTAATAATATAATACACAGCGGTGTGTAATAATGTGTGTATAATATATAATGTATTGTATTGACTGTCAGTGTATAATAATATAATACACAAGGGTGTCTCACAATGTGTGTTTGATATAAATGTATTATATAGGCTGTCAGTGTATAGTAATATAATACACAGTGGTGTGTTATAATGTGTGTATAATATATAATGTATTGTATATGCTGTCAGTGTATAATAATATAATACACGGCGGTGTGTAATAATGTGTGTATATAATATCATGTATTGTATTGGCTGTCAGTGTATAATAATACAATACACGGCGGTGTGTAATAATGTGTGTATATAATATAATGTATTATATTGGCTGTCAGTGTATAATAATATAATACAGAGTGGTGTATAATAATATAATGTATTGTATTGGCTGTCAGTGTGTAATAATATAATACAGAGCGGTGTATAATAATATAATGTATTGTATTGGCTGTCAGTGTGTAATAATATAATACAGAGCGGTGTATAATAATATAATGTGTGGCGAACTGGAGAAGTGAACTGGAGAAGCCTGGTTGCTAGCCTCCTGCTGACTATGGCCCCTGGACATATTACACTTTAAAGACTATATTTGGGCATGTATAATTTATATTGCTGCTACTGGCCCTTTAAAATCAGCGATGGACATTTTGGGACCACTGTCCCTTTAAGACTGTGAAGCATGTTCTATTGTACTGCCTGTATATTGTATATGTATTTATGTATGCAGTTAACCTGGGTTATATATATATGCAGCCTTCATCTGATTGTTCGGTAGAATCACTCCATTCCTTGTATTGAGGAAACTACCGAACAACCAGACCACCCAGGACTAAGTGTGCCTCCAATTACCGTTTGCAACAATGTTGCAAACGGGTAATTGGCAATCAGTGCAGTGTGGTCTTTGTCCTCTGGGTGGCCGCCATTCAGGAAACTAACACGTGGCGGCGGCCATCTTTAACTACCGAACAGCGGTGTTTTGCCGTCGAGTGTCTGGAACTAAAATCGGACACTCGACTAGGCAAACACCGCTGAGACCTCCAGACTTCCAGGATTTCGTGGGGAAACTACCGAACGGCCCGCCGTTCGGTAGAAAGAAACGTACGAACTAGGGGATTCATACGAACTCCCCTTAGTCTCTATAACACAGGCAATTCGTATGTTTCATTCACCTGTTTGTGACCGACCGCAGGGCCAAAATGCATGGAACTGTTTTCGGATACTTTACCCATGCGGTCGGTCAATACTTTAAAGTCCCATAACTCCCGAACCGTTTATCCGAATGGGCTGATTTTAACATATGTTGTTCCTCCAGACTAGAGCTATCTGGAGGATTTGTGAATGTACCCCAAGTATTTAGGGTACATCCAAAACTTGGGTAAAACTATGTCCCTGTTAATTGTGTTAACAGATATGTTGGAGGGAGGAGATGTGTGGGTTGTACCTTAAACTGGATTGGTGTACTGTAAACCCCTCCCTTGCATGGGAGAATCTCATATAAGCCTGTGTGTGAATAAATCAGTGTTGTTGCTGTTTAACCCTGAAGCTGGAGTGTGTCTCTTTCTTGGGGGGGAAAGGGGACTGTATGCCGACTGCCAGGAGTGTAAGCTGTTCGTATTGCTTTTCCTGTTCGGCTGCTTCCAGGGTTCGTGTGTCTGCTGTTCGAGAGTTGGTGAATTCGTGCAGTTTGGGAGTTCGGGAACTTGGTGCTTATAGTAGCTGCTGGTCTATCTAAAGGGGATTATCGCCTAAACTGATTTTTCCCCTTTCATGCTGAAACGGTCCGTTACATAATGTATTGTATTGGCTGTCAGTGTATAATAATATAATACAGAGCGGTGTATAATAATATAATGTATTGTATTGGCTGTCATTGTGTAATAATATAATACAGAGCGGTGTATAATAATATAATGTATTGTATTGGCTGTCATTGTGTAATAATATAATACAGAGCGGTGTATAATAATATAATGTATTGTATTGGCTGTCAGTGTATAATAATATAATACAGAGCGGTGTATAATAATATAATGTATTGTATTGGCTGTCAGTGTGTAATAATATAATACAGAGCGGTGTATAATAATATAATGTATTGTATTGGCTGTCAGTGTGTAATAATATAATACAGAGCGGTGTATAATAATATAATTATTGTATTGGCTGTCAGTGTATAATAATATAATACAGAGCGGTGTATAATAATATAATGTATTGTATTGGCTGTCAGTGTGTAATAATATAATACAGAGCGGTGTATAATAATATAATGTATTGTATTGGCTGTCAATGTGTAATAATATAATACAGAGAGGTGTATAATAATATAATGTATTGTATTGGCTGTCAGTGTGTAATAATATAATGTATTATATTGGCTGTCAGTGTGTAATAATATAATACAGAGCGGTGTATAATAATATAATGTATTGTATTGGCTGTCAGTGTGTAATAATATAATACAGAGCGGTGTATAATAATATAATGTATTGTATTGGCTGTCAGTGTGTAATAATATAATACAGAGCGGTGTGTAATAATATAATGTATTGTATTGGCTGTCAGTGTATAATATAATACAGAGCGGTGTGTAATAATGTATTGTATTGGCTGTCAGTGTGTAATAATATAATACAGAGCGGTGTATAATAATATAATGTATTGTATTGGCTGTCAGTGTGTAATAATATAATACAGAGCGGTGTATAATAATATAATGTATTGTATTGGCTGTCAGTGTATAATAATATAATACAGAGCGGTGTTGTGGCAGCAGCAGCCACAAGAGACTTTTACTGTAACAGTATTCTGTTATTTTATATACCAAGAACTACATGTACCGTATATTTACCAGCAATGTTAATGTAACCGGTTGAAACAATGTTGCCAGTAGCGTAATTGGGGTCGTGGGTGGCCGCCGTTCGCCTAATCTCCACGTGGCGGCGGCCATCTTAACTGCCGAACAGCGGTGTTTGGTCGTCGAGCGTCTGGAACTAAAATCGGACGCTCGACTAACCAGACACCGCTCAGACCTCCAGGATCGCCAAACCGTATGATTCAAACTGCCGAACGGCCCGCCGTTCGGTAGTTTGAATTCCCCAGACTAGGGGATCCATCCGAATGAAAGATTGGGGTCGGATGGCTGAGATGTTCGGCACTTTCTATTCAGTGAAATAGACCGACTACAGGGCCAGAATCTATGGAGCTGTTTTCTGCTACTGTGTCCCTGCAGTCGGTCAAATCTTTAAATGTCTGTAACTCCCGAACCCCTGGTCTGATCTGGGTGAAATTTGAATATTTTACTCACCCAGAGCAGACCTACCAGGGGACCCCTCACTTGTCATGGTCCCCCCTGTATTTAGGGGACATTCAGAAACTGGGGAAAACTCGGTTCCCACTAATTAATTTACCTGCTAATCTAAGGGGAGGAGAGGGAGGGGAGGTGATTGTGAGGTGATTGGTTGTTTTGAGTTACCTCCCTTGCATGGGAAAAAGCCATAAAAGAAATTGTGTGAATAAAGCTGACAGTTGACCTCCAAGCTATGTGTCGTCTAGTTCTTGGAGGGAAGGGATTGTGACTACGCTACCAGTTTGATACCTGTCTTGGATTGCTGTTCCTGTCTACCAGCGGAGCTACCTTGGATCATACCTTTACTCCGCTACAATTGGTGGCAAGCGACGGGATCGTAACTACACAGCTAGAGGCATTCAGCAGGAATTAAAAAGGACTGAATGGAAACGGATTATACCCTCTTGAAACGGGACACGCTAAAAGAGTTACTGGAAGCGAGAGGGAGGATAGCAAGCAACAAAACAAAGGCTATCCTAATCGCAGAACTCATGGAAGGAGACAGAGTCGCAGCTGCTGCAGCACCTCAGAGGGAGGGGGAAGAAACTGAGTTTACCAGAGAATATAGGGCCAGGATGGCTCTATTCTCACCAGCCATGGCAGCGCAGAAAGCAGACCAGGTGTACAACGATGTACAGGCCCTCTTTATGCAGCGATCAACGCAGGGAAGCGCAACATCTGCCCCCACCCCGCCAGCGAAAGCTAAAATACCGTACCAGGTATTCAAAGCATTTAATGATACCGAGGGGGACATTGATGGCTATTTACAGAACTTTGAACTTTTGTGCCAGCTGCATGCCATTAGCACTGAAGACCAAGTGCCAGTGCTAGCGGGCAACCTATCCGGCCGCGCAGCAGATGCCTACCGAGCTATGCCGGCAGAGGATATCCGAGACTATCAGAAGGTAAAACAAACCTTGCTCGCACGGTATGCCATTACACCTGAAGCATACCGAACACAGTTCCGGAAATTACCCAAATCAGGAAAAGACTCACATGCAGAATTTGCACACCGCCTACAACGGGCAGCTAACGGGTGGCTTGAGGCAGCCAAAGCCGTCACGGCCCAAGAGATCCAGCAGTTGATGATGCTGGAACAGTTCTACGACAGTTTGTCCCAAGAGCTACAGATCTGGGTAAGAGACCGTAAGCCCCGTACTCTGCACGAGGCCGCTCAACTAGCAGATGAGCATCAGGACTCCCGGCGGGAACAGCTTTTATCCAGTAGAGTGCAATCCACGCCAGCTGTTCCCCGGCTTACCCCAGTAAACTCGCCCCGACCAGGGGGGACCTACCAGTCCCAACCCCCCCGGTACAACAACCGGGCATCTATCCGGTGCCATGCATGTAACCAGATGGGTCACATGCAACGAGACTGTCCCCAAAACCGGGCCAGACCGGCCTGGACCCCTCAACGACCACCAACCACTCCCCGAGCCGCAGTACACTGCTATCAGGGCAGAACCGGGGCTCAACCTTTCACCTCTACCCAAATGGAGGAACCCTTGGGCACCCTCCATGAGGTAAACCCGGTCCAGGCGGCATCAGACAACCGCCAGGGCCACCGGCAAGTGGTCCATGTGGAGGGCAAGCGGCTGGAGGGGCTAAGAGATTCTGGGGCCACCATCACTCTGGTACGGAACCATTTAGTGGCCCCGAACCATCTCACTGGAGACTGTATTGCAGTTCGAGTGGCAGGGGGAGCTATCTACAAGGTACCCACTGCTAAACTACATTTGGACTGGGGAGCGGGGGCAGGACAAATTGAAGTGGGGATGATGCAGGATCTACCTGCCGATGTGATTTTGGGGAACGATTTGGGGGAGCTAACTTCCGCTTTTGTTACCCGGCCTCCTCCACAGGAAGCTTACCCGGTCATCACCCGTCAGCAGGCTCGCACCACGGCACCCCACCTTGACTCTGAGGCTCAGGTAAGCACAAACCCCCCTGATCACACTGTATTACCCTGGGCTGCCCCATTAGAATTTGGTAGCGAGGTCGCCCTGGACCCGTCTCCTACAAGTTTACAAGGACAGGATAGATAAAAACCAGACTGGCAGAGAGGGGGAGAGATATGCTTGGGATAAGGGGTTATTATACCGGTATGCAGAAAAGGTAGTAGCCGGGTCAATTCCTGTACCCATTAAACAGTTAATTGTGCCTCGAAGGTATAGACGAGAGTTAATGCGGATCGCCCACGACATTCCCATGTCCGGACACCTAGGGATCAGCCGAACCAAACATCGGCTGCTACAGAACTTCTTCTGGCCAGGGATATCACAGGATATTAAGCAGTACTGTAATACCTGTGATACCTGTCAGAGAGTGGGAAAACGGGGGGACCGATACAAGGCCAAACTACACACCCTACCCATAATTGAAGAACCCTTTAGCCGGGTAGCGGTAGACATTATCGGACCGCTGAGACAAAAAAGCCCGTCTGGCAAGAAATACATATTGACCGTAGTAGACTATGCCACTAGATACCCCGAAGCAGTAGCCCTGACGAATGTACATGCGGAGACCATAGTAGACGCCCTTATGAGTATATTTGCCCGTATGGGGATCCCCCGAGAGATCATTTCGGATCAGGGTACCCAATTCACGGCCGAGGTCACGCAACAGCTTTGGAAAGTATGCGGGGTCCGAGCTATCCTTAATTCCCCATACCACCCCAGTCCAATGGCCTCTGCGAACGGTTTAATGGGACCTTAAAACAAATGATCCGCACGTTCGTAGCCACCCAGAAGAACTGGGAGCGGTTCTTACCCCATCTCCTGTTCGCCTACCGAGAGGTGCCCCAAGAGTCCACTGGGTTCTCTCCCTTCGAACTGTTGTTCGGAAGGAGAGTAAGGGGACCCCTAGACCTAATAAGGGAACACTGGGAGGGGGGAACGACCATTGACGGCACCCCTATCGTACCCTATGTGTTGGAGTTTCGGAACCGCCTGGAGGAATTGACCCGGGCTGTGCGCAACAACCTCCAGGCGGCACAGACACGCCAGCGCCGATGGTATGATAAGGGAGCCAGGGACCGCAGCTTTCAGGTCGGCCAGAAAGTACTAGTCCTACGCCCCGTCCCTACTGACAAGCTGCAGGCTTCCTGGCGGGGCCCATTCCAGGTGGTAGAGCAGGTCTGCGATACCACCTATATAATCGGCCCCTGCGCCGGGACCGGGGACAGACGCATGTTCCATGTGAACATGCTGAAGCCCTACCACGAGCGCACAGCGGAAGTATCCGCCATCTGCGCCTCGGCTGCGGAGGACACCGATAACCTACCCCTCCCTGACATGCTGGCCCGAGGAACGCTACAAGAGGATCTCGCAGCCGTACAACTAGGAGACCGCTTGAATCCCCAGGAAAAAGCTCAGGCCCAAAGTCTAATTAGGGAAAAAGGAGCCACTTTTTCCAACCTTCCGGGATATACCCCGTTAGCTACCCATCGGGTAGAAACCCTAGATCCGATCCCACTCCGTCAACTGCCCTACCGCATTCCCGAAGCAGTGAGGGGGAACATGTACAAGGAACTGAAGGAAATGTTGCAGTTAGGGGTAATTGAGCATTCAGATAGCCCCTGGGAATCCCCCGTAGTACTCGTGCCGAAGCGGGATGGAACTACCCGCTTCTGTGTAGATTACCGAAGGCTCAATGATAAAACCATATCCGATGCCTATCCCATGCCCCGGATAGACGAGCTATTAGACAAAATGGCTAGGGGGAAATACTTAACCACAATTGATCTTTGTAAAGGATATTGGCAAATTCCTCTAGCCGAGGACGCTATTCCCAAGTCGGCCTTCGTCACCCCATTTGGCCTGTACCAATTCCAGGTCATGCCATTTGGGATGAAGAACGCCCCGGCCACCTTCCAGAGGATGGTGGACCGACTATTGGACGGGTTTCAGGAGTACGCTTGCGCCTATCTAGACGACATAGCCATCTTTAGTTACTCCTGGGCCGATCATCTAGACCATATCGGAGCAGTACTAGACCGCATCCGGGAAGCCGGACTGACCCTCAAGCCCAGTAAATGCCATATAGGGATGGCCGAGGTCCAATACCTCGGACACCGAGTAGGCAGCGGCCACCAAAAACCCGAACCGGCCAAAATAGAGGCCGTAGCTAAATGGCCAACCCCCCGCACTAAAACCCAGGTACTAGCCTTTTTGGGGACGGCAGGGTATTACCGAAAGTTTGTACCTAACTACAGCGCCCTAGCCAAGCCCCTTACCGACTTAACCCGCAAGAACCTTCCCAAATTAGTAGTATGGGCCCCAGAGTGTGAACAGGCCGTCCAACTCCTAAAAAATGCCCTTGTTAACGCCCCTGTGTTGGCTGCTCCCGATCCGACTAAACGCTTTCTCGTCCATACAGACGCTTCAATGTTCGGATTGGGAGCAGTACTGAGCCAGATCGGAGCCGATGGCGGTGAACACCCAGTAGCTTACCTCAGCCGAAAACTTTTACCCAGAGAAGTAAGCTACGCCGCCATCGAAAAGGAATGCCTTGCCGTGGTGTGGGCCCTCAAGAAACTACAGCCCTATTTGTATGGACAAACATTCTCCCTGCTCACAGATCACAACCCGTTGGTCTGGCTGAACCGGGTGTCAGGAGACAATGCCAGGCTGCTGCGCTGGAGCCTAGCGCTGCAGCCCTTTGATTTCAACATCCAATATCGCCCGGGGAAGCTCAATGGAAATGCTGACGGGTTATCCCGACAAACTGAACTAGACAAGTGATCTGTGGGTACTCCTCCCGACATCCCCAAGCCGATCCGTTGGGATCAGACTGTGTATGCTGGCTTGGTTCTGGGGGAGCATTGTGGCAGCAGCAGCCACAAGAGACTTTTACTGTAACAGTATTCTGTTATTTTATATACCAAGAACTACATGTACCGTATATTTACCAGCAATGTTAATGTAACCGGTTGAAACAATGTTGCCAGTAGCGTAATTGGGGTCGTGGGTGGCCGCCGTTCGCCTAATCTCCACGTGGCGGCGGCCATCTTAACTGCCGAACAGCGGTGTTTGGTCGTCGAGCGTCTGGAACTAAAATCGGACGCTCGACTAACCAGACACCGCTCAGACCTCCAGGATCGCCAAACCGTATGATTCAAACTGCCGAACGGCCCGCCGTTCGGTAGTTTGAATTCCCCAGACTAGGGGATCCATCCGAATGAAAGATTGGGGTCGGATGGCTGAGATGTTCGGCACTTTCTATTCAGTGAAATAGACCGACTACAGGGCCAGAATCTATGGAGCTGTTTTCGGCTACTGTGTCCCTGCAGTCGGTCAAATCTTTAAATGTCTGTAACTCCCGAACCCCTGGTCTGATCTGGGTGAAATTTGAATATGTTACTCACCCAGAGCAGACCTACCAGGGGACCCCTCACTTGTCATCGTACCCCCCGTATTTAGGGGACATTCAGAAACTGGGGAAAACTCGGTTCCCACTAATTAATTTACCTGCTAATCTAAGGGGAGGAGAGGGAGGGGAGGTGATTGTGAGGTGATTGGTTGTTTTGAGTTACCTCCCTTGCATGGGAAAAAGCCATAAAAGAAATTGTGTGAATAAAGCTGACAGTTGACCTCCAAGCTATGTGTCGTCTAGTTCTTGGAGGGAAGGGATTGTGACTACGCTACCAGTTTGATACCTGTCTTGGATTGCTGTTCCTGTCTACCAGCGGAGCTACCTTGGATCATACCTGTGGCAAACCTAGCCACTTCTGAACTATATTCATTGCAGGTTGTCCGTAGGCTGAATGTATAACGTGTTCCGTTGACTGTATGTGTATTGTATTGTGACCGTTCGCATGATGGCAGCCGTATGCCGCCAGCATACAAAGCATTCGTACGACGAAACACGGCTATCCTGGCCGTTCGCCGTACGAATGTGGACTCCCCAGGTAGACCACACATTCACAGGTCGTGTGGCACCAATTAACCGGTTGCAACATTGTTGCAATCGGTAATTAAGGGCTCTCCTAGGTGGCCGTCGATCCACTACCGACCATGCGGCGGTCGGCCATCTTGGATCCTTTGTCTCTGCAGCGGTGTTCGGTCGTCGAGAGCCTGGAACTGGAAACGGCTACTCAGTGATCCGAACACCGCTGGACTTCCAGAGCGTTCGGGAGTACCGCGTTCGGTACATTATGTGTCCCGTACTTATTCGGTACTTTTAAACTCACCTTGATGTTTAAATGTATTATGTGCGGCGTTCGGTCAATTCAGCTGGGATCGGAGCGGTATTCTCACAAAGTGTGCGCCCCGACCCCAGCTATCTACCGAACGTTCGGTTATTCTAAAGTGCCGAATATTACGGGAATTATGTATTTTAATGTCAATTGTCGGTTTTGCTGCACGAGGGGATAATCCACTTAATCGTCCATTTTAGTGGGAGTATCCTTCTCGTGCAGCGATACCTGTTGGGAAAGTCACAATGCATGTTGGGAGAAATCCCCTGGAATATCTGTATGGAAACCCCTTGCATGGGGAACTGCATAAATACGCTGCCTGTGAATAAACAGAGTTAGTTGACTCCCAAACTGTGTTTCGTCCGGTTATTGGGAGGATTGGGGATATTGCCTTGCTTTCTACTCTGACTGTGGATTTCCTAGATGTACCAACGGATATCGTATGCTGATACATTGCATTCCGTTACAATTGGTGGCAAGCGACGGGATCCGAACCTTACAGCCGAAAAGCAGCGTTCGTGTAAACTGGAACTACCGAACAAGGAAAGCAAGGGCAATTCGTATGGAGATTGACTATACCATACTGAAACGACAGACTTTAAAAGAACTATTGGAAGCCAGGGGTAAGATAGCCAGCAACAAATCTAAGGCTGTGCTGATCGCAGAACTGATGGAGGGAGACCAAGCCCGCAGCGCTACACCCCCACCAGCCATGGAAGAGACCCCATTCCAAAAAGAGCTACGAACCAGGTTGGCGTTCCTACCACAACCATTACCGCTGGAAATAATGACCGTGATGATATCGGATGTACAGGATTATCTGATGGCAACCAGCACACCAGCAACACCGCCTAGGGCAGAGTCTGTTACTGCCTCCACCTACGGACAGGTAAAGCCCAAAGTCCCACATCACGCATTTAAAGCGTTTTGTGAAGAAAAGGACGAAATTGATGGGTATTTGCAGGACTTTGAGCGGCTGTGCGATTTGCACGATTTGGAACCCGCCACATGGGTGCCGCTGCTGGCAGGCAAATTATCCGGTAGGGCAGCTGAAGCCTACCGTGCTGTACCCCGAGAGGACAGCAAAGATTACCCTAAGGTAAAGAGGGCGATCTTAGAGAGGTATGCTATTACCCCAGAGGCGTACCGGCGGAAATTCCGGGGCTTGCGCAAGCCTGAGAAAGATTCACATGCAGAATGGGCGCACAAGCTGGACCAAGCATCACTAGGCTGGATACAGGCCAGCAACGCTACAAACATGGAGGAGTTGAGGCAGTTAATGCTGCTGGAACAGTTTTTTAATGGTTTGTCCCCGGAAGCACAAGAATGGGTGAGGGACCGTAAACCACTCACCCTACCCGAAGCCGCTAAATTGGCGGATCAGCATTTTGATGCCAGGAGGCATCACGGTGCCCAAAATAAGACTCTCACTCGGATTACAGGGACACCCAATACTTTTATCCCTACCAGCCCCACCGTACCCCTGCACCGGCCAGCACTGAATACTCCACCACCCCCCTCCCGATACAACGGTCGGGCGAACATTCAGTGTCACACATGCAAACAGTGGGGGCACATTTCTCGAGAGTGCACCCAAAACAGGAGCAGGCAAGCTTGGAATCAAGTGCGACAAAATTTGGCACCCAGGGCTGCTGCGCACCATTACCAGGTAGCCCCCGCCACCCAAGAATTGCTGAGTGCTCAAATTGAAGAGCCTCTTGGGGTGCTGCATGAGGTAATGTCGGTCAGGGCCACCGACAACCGACAACATCACCGGCAGCTGGTAACCCTGGAGGGGAAGGAGGTACAAGGGCTCCGGGATTCAGGAGCCACTCTAACTTTGGTTGCGCCACATTTGGTACCAGGCACAACCCACACTGGCGGCTCAGTGGCAGTACGGGTGGCAGGGGGAGCAGTATACCGGCTACCTACTGCCAAGGTTCATTTGGATTGGGGTGTGGGAGAGGGAACTGTGGAAGTGGGGCTGATGCAGAATTTACCTGCAGATGTTGTGCTGGGGAATGACTTGGGCCAAATGACTTCCGCTTTTATTCCCCAGACTCCGTACCAGGAGGCACACCCCGTAACCACCCGACAACAGGCTCGCACCACGGCTACACCGTTACACTCTGAGGCTCAGGTAAGAGACCCTGTTTCCCAACTGACCCCCATGTCCTGGGATACCCCGACGACTTTTGCGACCGCAGTCCAGACCGATCCCACCCTCCAAGTATATAGGGACAGGGCCCAAACAGACCAAGCAGGGCTAGAGGGGGAGCGGTTCATCTGGGAGAAAGAGTTGCTATACCGGGTCACGGCAAAAGATGTGGGGGGGTCTGTCACCTTAACTAATAAACAGCTAGTGGTACCCCAGAAATATAGACAGGAGCTGCTGAGAATTGCGCATGACATTCCCTTGTCAGGACATCTAGGGATGACCCGTACCCGATACCGTTTGACCCATGCCTTCTTCTGGCCCGGGATCTCTCAGGATGTGCGCCAGTATTGCACCTCCTGCGACGTCTGCCAGCGGGTAGGTAAAAGAGGGGATCGCCACAAGGCCAGGCTATGTCCCCTACCCATCATTGCGGAACCCTTCAGCCGAGTAGCGGTGGATATCGTAGGGCCCTTGCCAAAACCCAGTCCCTCTGGCAAAAGATATATTCTGACTATAGTGGACTACGCCACCAGGTACCCCGAAGCTGTAGCTCTCTCTAATATCCACGCTGAGACCGTAGCGGAAGCCTTAATGAAGGTATTTTCCCGGGTAGGGTTTCCCCAAGAGATCATCTCAGACCGAGGTACCCAATTTACGGCCGAAGTTACCCAACATCTGTGGAAGGTGTGTGGCATTAAGCCAATAGTTAATTCCGCCTACCACCCCCAGTCCAATGGGCTATGTGAGCGGTTCAACGGGACGCTGAAGCAGATGCTTCGGACGTTCGGGGAGACCCACAAAGACTGGGAGAGGTTCCTGCCTCACCTACTTTTTGCTTATAGAGAGGTTCCCCAGGAGTCAACAGGATTCTCCCCGTTTGAGCTACTATTTGGGAGGAGGGTGCGAGGACCCTTGAATTTGATTAGGGAACACTGGGAGGGAGAGAGTCCCACTAACGAAACCCCTATCATATCATACGTCCTGGAGTTCAGGGACCGTCTGGAGGCGCTAACCCAGGCTGTACACACCAACCTCCAGGCGGCCCAGCAACGCCAGCGGCGCTGGTACGATAGAGGAGCCAGGGACCGCAGCTTTCAGGTGGGACAGAAGGTCTTGATCTTAAAGCCCGTCCGCACCGATAAGCTGCAGGCCATCTGGCAAGGCCCATACCAGGTAGTGGAGCAGCGATGCGACACTACCTATGTGATCGGCCCCTGCTCAGGGGTAGGGAAGAGACGCATGCTCCACGTGAACATGCTCAAACCCTACCATGAGAGGATCGAGGATGTGACGGCAATCTGTGCCTCCTCCTTGGAGGATCAGGAGAACCTACCCTTACCTGACCTACTAGAACCCGAGGAACAGATAGAGCCTTCCCGGGGAGTCCAGCTGGGGGAGCGGCTAAGCCCCCAGGAGCGTGCCCAGGTACAGGCGCTGATTGTAGCCAAAGGGACTACCTTCTCCAATTTACCTGGGTACACTCCTTTAGCCACTCACCGAGTAGAGACCCCGGGACAGCTACCTATGCGCCAAGCTCCATATAGGGTTCCGGAATCAGTCCGTACCCATATGAAAGCCGAACTAGACGAAATGCTGCAGCTAGGGGTTATCGAACCCTCCGATAGCCCCTGGGCATCGCCGGTAGTCCTGGTACCTAAAAAGGATGGCACCACCCGATTCTGTGTCGACTACCGGAGGCTAAATGACAAAACGGTGTCTGATGCCTACCCGATGCCCCGGATAGACGAGCTGTTAGATAAGATGGCACGGGGCCAGTACCTCACTACCATTGATCTGTGTAAGGGGTACTGGCAGATTCCTCTAGCCGATGACGCCATCCCCAAGTCGGCGTTTGTCACCCCGTTTGGCCTGTACCAATTCAAGGTCATGCCTTTCGGGATGAAAAACGCTCCGGCTACCTTTCAGCGGATGGTAGATCGGCTACTGGACGGTTTTCAGGAGTATGCCTGTGCTTATCTAGATGATATAGCCATCTTCAGCCAGACCTGGGAAGACCACCTACACCACATAGGGGCGATCCTAGATCGCATTGGGGAGGCTGGGTTAACCCTAAAACCTAGCAAGTGCCACATAGGTATGGCCGAGGTACAGTATCTGGGCCACCGTGTAGGATGTGGGCAGCAGAGGCCTGAGCCAGCCAAGATTGAGGCCGTAGCAAAGTGGCCTACCCCCAGGACTAAGACCCAGGTGCTGGCGTTCTTAGGGACGGCAGGCTATTACAGGAAGTTCGTCCCCGACTATAGCACCCTGGCCAAACCCCTAACGGACCTGACCAAAAAGAACCTTCCCCGACTGGTTGTCTGGGCCCCAGAGTGTGAGCAGGCATTCCAACAACTCAAAACAGCTCTCACCAATGCTCCTGTGTTAACTGCTCCTGATCCAACTAAAAGATTTCTTGTTCACACAGACGCTTCCATGTTTGGATTGGGGGCAGTACTGAGCCAAGTGGGAGCCGATGGCGGAGAACACCCCGTAGCCTATCTAAGCCGCAAGCTACTACCCCGGGAAGTGAGCTACGCCGCCATCGAGAAAGAATGCCTGGCCGTGGTGTGGGCCCTTAAAAAGTTGCAGCCATATCTGTACGGACAACCTTTTTCCTTACTCACAGATCACAACCCGTTAGTGTGGCTAAACCGTGTGTCCGGAGACAATGCCCGGCTGCTGCGCTGGAGTTTGGCGCTGCAGCCCTTTGACTTTACCATCCATTACCGGCCAGGAAAACAAAACGGTAACGCTGACGGGTTATCCAGACAGACTGAACTCGAGAAGTGATCTGTGAGTACTCTCCCGGACATCCCCAAGCCGATCCGTTGGGATCAGACTGTGTATGCCGGCTTGGTTCTGGGGGAGCATTGTGGCAAACCTAGCCACTTCTGAACTATATTCATTGCAGGTTGTCCGTAGGCTGAATGTATAACGTGTTCCGTTGACTGTATGTGTATTGTATTGTGACCGTTCGCATGATGGCAGCCGTATGCCGCCAGCATACAAAGCATTCGTACGACGAAACACGGCTATCCTGGCCGTTCGCCGTACGAATGTGGACTCCCCAGGTAGACCACACATTCACAGGTCGTGTGGCACCAATTAACCGGTTGCAACATTGTTGCAATCGGTAATTAAGGGCTCTCCTAGGTGGCCGTCGATCCACTACCGACCATGCGGCGGTCGGCCATCTTGGATCCTTTGTCTCTGCAGCGGTGTTCGGTCGTCGAGAGCCTGGAACTGGAAACGGCTACTCAGTGATCCGAACACCGCTGGACTTCCAGAG
Source organism: Pelobates fuscus (assembly GCF_036172605.1). NCBI lineage: Eukaryota > Metazoa > Chordata > Amphibia > Anura > Pelobatidae > Pelobates > Pelobates fuscus. Next base: position 1,811,865 of record NC_086323.1, read on the forward strand.
CGTTCGGGAGTACCGCGTTCGGTACATTATGTGTCCCGTACTTATTCGGTACTTTTAAACTCACCTTGATGTTTAAATGTATTATGTGCGGCGTTCGGTCAATTCAGCTGGGATCGGAGCGGTATTCTCACAAAGTGTGCGCCCCGACCCCAGCTATCTACCGAACGTTCGGTTATTCTAAAGTGCCGAATATTACGGGAATTATGTATTTTAATGTCAATTGTCGGTTTTGCTGCACGAGGGGATAATCCACTTAATCGTCCATTTTAGTGGGAGTATCCTTCTCGTGCAGCGATACCTGTTGGGAAAGTCACAATGCATGTTGGGAGAAATCCCCTGGAATATCTGTATGGAAACCCCTTGCATGGGGAACTGCATAAATACGCTGCCTGTGAATAAACAGAGTTAGTTGACTCCCAAACTGTGTTTCGTCCGGTTATTGGGAGGATTGGGGATATTGCCTTGCTTTCTACTCTGACTGTGGATTTCCTAGATGTACCAACGGATATCGTATGCTGATACATTGCATTCCGTTACAATACCTTTACTCCGCTACAGGTGTATAATAATATAATGTATTGTATTGGCTGTCAGTGTATAATAATATAATACAGAGCGGTGTATAATAATATAATGTATTGTATTGGCTGTCAGTGTATAATAATATAATACAGAGCGGTGTATAATAATATAATGTATTGGCTGTCAGTGTATAATAATATAATACAGAGCGGTGTATAATAATATAATGTATTGTATTGGCTGTCAGTGTATAATAATATAATACAGAGCGGTGTATAATAATATAATGTATTGTATTGGCTGTCAGTGTATAATAATATAATACAGAGCGGTGTATAATAATATAATGTATTGTATTGGCTGTCAGTGTATAATAATATAATACAGAGCGGTGTATAATAATATAATGTATTGTATTGGCTGTCAGTGTGTAATAATATAATACAGAGCGGTGTATAATAATATAATGTATTGTATTGGCTGTCAGTGTGTAATAATATAATACAGAGCGGTGTATAATAATATAATGTATTGTATTGGCTGTCAGTGTATAATAATATAATACAGAGCGGTGTGTAATAATATAATGTATTGTATTGGCTGTCAGTGTATAATAATATAATACAGAGCGGTGTGTAATAATGTGTGTATAATAATATATTGTATTGTATAATACAGAGCGGTGTGTAATAATATAATGTATTGTATTGGCTGTCAGTGTATAATAATATAATACAGAGCGGTGTATAATAATATAATGTATTGTATTGGCTGTCAGTGTATAATAATATAATACAGAGAGGTGTGTAATAATATAATGTATTGTATTGGCTGTCAGTGTATAATAATATAATACAGAGCGGTGTGTAATATAATGTATTGTATTGGCTGTCAGTGTATAATAATATAATACAGAGCGGTGTATAATAATATAATGTATTGTATTGGCTGTCAGTGTATAATAATATAATACAGAGCGGTGTGTAATAATATAATGTATTGTATTGGCTGTCAGTGTATAATAATATACAGAGCGGTGTGTAATAATATAATGTATTGTATTGGCTGTCAGTGTATAATAATATAATACAGAGCGGTGTATAATAATATAATGTATTGTATTGGCTGTCAGTGTATAATAATATAATACAGAGCGGTGTATAATAATATAATGTATTGTAATAATATAATACAGAGCGGTGTATAATAATATAATGTATTGGCTGTCAGTGTGTAATAATATAATACAGAGCGGTGTATAATAATATAATGTATTGTATTGGCTGTCAGTGTATAATAATATAATACAGAGCGGTGTATAATAATATAATGTATTGTATTGGCTGTCAGTGTGTAATAATATAATACAGAGCGGTGTGTAATAATATAATGTATTGGCTGTCAGTGTGTAATAATATAATACAGAGCGGTGTATAATAATATAATGTATTGGCTGTCAGTGTGTAATAATATAATACAGAGCGGTGTATAATAATGGATTGTATTGGCTGTCAGTGTGTAATAATATAATACAGAGCGGTGTATAATAATATAATGTATTGTATTGGCTGTCAGTGTATAATAATATAATACAGAGCGGTGTATAATAATATAATGGATTGTATTGGCTGTCAGTGTGTAATAATATAATACAGAGCGGTGTATAATAATATAATGGATTGTATTGGCTGTCAGTGTATAATAATATAATACAGAGTGGTGTATAATAATATAATGGATTGTATTGGCTGTCAGTGTATAATAATATAATACAGAGCGGTGTGTAATAATATAATGTATTGTATTGGCTGTCAGTGTGTAATAATATAATACAGAGCGGTGTGTAATAATATAATGTATTATATTGGCTGTCAGTGTGTAATAATATAATACAGAGCGGTGTATAATAATATAATGTATTGTATTGGCTGTCAGTGTATAATAATATAATACAGAGCGGTGTATAATAATATAATGGATTGTATTGGCTGTCAGTGTGTAATAATATAATACAGAGCGGTGTATAATAATATAATGGATTGTATTGGCTGTCAGTGTATAATAATATAATACAGAGTGGTGTATAATAATATAATGGATTGTATTGGCTGTCAGTGTGTAATATAATACAGAGCGGTGTATAATAATATAATGTATTGGCTGTCAGTGTGTAATAATATAATACAGAGCGGTGTATAATAATATAATGTATTGTATTGGCTGTCAGTGTATAATAATATAATACAGAGCGGTGTGTAATAATATAATGTATTGTATTGGCTGTCAGTGTGTAATAATATAATACAGAGCGGTGTATAATAATATAATGGATTGTATTGGCTGTCAGTGTATAATAATATAATACAGAGCGGTGTGTAATAATATAATGTATTGTATTGGCTGTCAGTGTGTAATAATATAATACAGAGCGGTGTATAATAATATAATGTATTGTATTGGCTGTCAGTGTGTAATAATATAATACAGAGCGGTGTGTAATAATATAATGTATTGTATTGGCTGTCAGTGTGTAATAATATAATACAGAGCGGTGTATAATAATATAATGGATTGTATTGGCTGTCAGTGTGTAATAATATAATACAGAGTGGTGTATAATAATATAATGTATTGTATTGGCTGTCAGTGTGTAATAATATAATACAGAGTGGTGTATAATAATATAATGGATTGTATTGGCTGTCAGTGTATAATAATATAATGTATTGGCTGTCAGTGTGTAATAATATAATACAGAGCGGTGTATAATAATATAATGTATTGGCTGTCAGTGTGTAATAATATAATACAGAGCGGTGTATAATAATATAATGTATTGGCTGTCAGTGTGTAATAATATAATACAGAGCGGTGTATAATAATATAATGTATTGGCTGTCAGTGTATAATAATATAATACAGAGCGGTGTATAATAATATAATGTATTGTATTGGTTGTCAGTGTATAATAATATAATACAGAGCGGTGTATAATAATATAATGTATTGTATTGGCTGTCAGTGTATAATAATATAATACAGAGCGGTGTATAATAATATAATGTATTGTATTGGCTGTCAGTGTATAATAATATAATACAGAGCGGTGTATAATAATATAATGTATTGTATTGGCTGTCAGTGTGTAATAATATAATACAGAGCGGTGTATAATAATATAATGTATTGTATTGGCTGTCAGTGTATAATAATATAATACAGAGCGGTGTATAATAATATAATGTATTGTATTGGCTGTCAGTGTATAATAATATAATACAGAGCGGTGTATAATAATATAATGTATTGTATTGGCTGTCAGTGTATAATAATATAATACAGAGCGGTGTATAATAATATAATGTATTGTATTGGCTGTCAGTGTATAATAATATAATACAGAGCGGTGTATAATAATATAATGTATTGTATTGGCTGTCAGTGTATAATAATATAATACAGAGCGGTGTATAATAATATAATGTATTGTATTGGCTGTCAGTGTATAATAATATAATACAGAGCGGTGTATAATAATATAATGTATTGTATTGGCTGTCAGTGTATAATAATATAATACAGAGCGGTGTATAATAATATAATGTATTGGCTGTCAGTGTGTAATAATATAATACAGAGCGGTGTATAATAATATAATGTATTGGCTGTCAGTGTGTAATAATATAATACAGAGCGGTGTATAATAATATAATGTATTGGCTGTCAGGTTATAATAATATAATACAGAGCGGTGTATAATAATATAATGTATTATATTGGCTGTCAGTGTGTAATAATATAATACAGAGCGGTGTATAATAATATAATGTATTGGCTGTCAGTGTGTAATAATATAATACAGAGCGGTGTATAATAATATAATGTATTGGCTGTCAGGTTATAATAATATAATACAGAGCGGTGTATAATAATATAATGTATTGTATTGGCTGTCAGTGTATAATATAATACAGAGCGGTGTGTAATAATATAATGTATTGTATTGGCTGTCAGTGTATAATAATATAATACAGAGCGGTGTATAGTAATATAATGTATTGTATTGGCTGTCAGTGTATAATAATATAATACAGAGCGGTGTATAATAATATAATGTATTGTATTGGCTGTCAGTGTATAATATAATACAGAGCGGTGTGTAATAATATAATGTATTGTATTGGCTGTCAGTGTGTAATAATATAATACAGAGCGGTGTGTAATAATATAATGTATTGGCTGTCAGTGTGTAATAATATAATACAGAGCGGTGTATAATAATATAATGTATTGTATTGGCTGTCAGTGTATAATATAATACAGAGCGGTGTGTAATAATATAATGTATTGTATTGGCTGTCAGTGTATAATAATATAATACAGAGCGGTGTATAGTAATATAATGTATTGTATTGGCTGTCAGTGTGTAATAATATAATACAGAGCGGTGTATAATAATATAATGTATTGTATTGGCTGTCAGTGTATAATATAATACAGAGCGGTGTGTAATAATATAATGTATTGTATTGGCTGTCAGTGTGTAATAATATAATACAGAGCGGTGTATAATAATATAATGTATTGTATTGGCTGTCAGTGTATAATATAATACAGAGCGGTGTATAATAATATAATACAGAGCGGTGTATAATAATATAATACAGAGCGGTGTGTAATAATATAATGGATTGTATAATAAATCCATTATCAGAGGCCGGAAGTCCCCCTGTAATAATGATTTATTCACTCTGATTGCTGTGATTTGATTTTTATTCGCATCAACAAAACCGGAAGTAGTTTGGGGTCTCCATGGTTCCCGCCGGAAGTGTCTGAACAGGAAGTGCCGGGCGTCGCACGCTGTGACCGGCATGGCGGGGAGTGAGGGAGCCAAGCGGCGCCGCAACATGAGACCCAGGGGACCCGGAGAGCAGAGCCCAGGGGCCCCAGGATCCGGCCAGGAGAACCCAGGGGCCCCAGGATCCGGCCAGGAGCCGCACGAGTCCGCCTTCCCCCCCACATTCTCCGTGTCCCAAATCAAGAACAAACAGCGGAGACATTTCATGTTCATCAGAATGAAACAGGAGCGGAGGAAGGTGGGCGGGAGAATAATAATAATATTACTGTGTGATAATATGATAATAATACTGTGTGATAATAATACTGTGTGATAATAATACTGTGTGATAATAATACTGTGTGATAATAATATAATAATACTGTGTGATGATAATAATACTGTGTGATAATATGATAATAATACTGTGTGATAATAATACTGTGTGATAATAATACTGTGTGATAATAATACTGTGTGATAATAATACTGTGTGATAATAATATAATAATACTGTGTGATGATAATAATACTGTGTGATAATAATATAATAATACTGTGTGATAATAATACTGTGTGATAATAATACTGTGTGATAATAATACTGTGTGATAATAATACTGTGTGATAATAATATAATAATACTGTGTGATGATAATAATACTGTGTGATAATATGATAATAATACTGTGATAATAATACTGTGTGATAATAATACTGTGTGATAATAATATAATAATACTGTGTGATAATAATATAATAATACTGTGTGATAATAATATAGTAATACGGTGTGATAATAATATAGTAATACTGTGTGATAATAATATAGTAATACTGTGTGATAATAATATAGTAATACTGTGTGATAATAATATAAGAATACTGTGTGATAATAATATAAGAATACTGTGTGATAATAATATAAGAATACTGTGTGATAAATATAATAATACTGTGTGGTGATAAATATAATAATACTGTGTGGTGATAAATATAATAATACTGTGTGGTGATAAATATAATAATACTGTGTGGTGATAAATATAATAATACTGTGTGGTGATAAATATAATAATACTGTGTGGTGATTAATATAATAATACTGTGTGGTGATTAATATAATAATACTGTGTGGTGATTAATATAATAATACTGTGTGGTGATTAATATAATAATACTGTGTGGTGATTAATATAATAATACTGTGTGGTGATTAATATAATAATACTGTGTGATAATATGATAATAATACTGTGTGATAATATGATAATACTGTGTGATAATATGATAATACTGTGTGATTGTGTGATAATAATACTGTGTGATAATAATATAATAATACTGTGTGATAATAATACTGTGTGATGATAATATAATAATACTGTGTGATAATAATACTGTGTGATGATAATAATGATAATACTGTGTGATGATAATTGTAACGGACCGTTTCACTTACAAGAGGATAAAACCCAGTTTAGGCGATAATCCCCTTTCCAGATGCACAGGCAGCTACTGCAAACACCATTCTCCCGACTGGAACCACACGAACACTGGAACAGCTGAACAAGAAAAGCAGACCTCAGCTTACACTCTTGGCAGTCAGCATACAATCCCATTCCCCCAAAGACCGAGACGACACATCGCTTTGAGGGTTAAGCAAGAACTCTGGACTGGGACACCCAGTCTGGCTTTTATTACAAACAAGTACATACAGGACACTCCCAGGGGGAGGATGAATTTAACCAATCACATGGATGTACCTCCCCCACATTTCCTCCCCTTAGATTAGCACTTAACATAATTATACCGTACACCCTTTTCCCCAATTCCTGGATGTACCCCAAATACATATGCTACACCTCCAAAACAGGTATCCCCTGATAGCCCTTATTCAGGGGGACAACATATCCAAGAATCAGGTCATTCGGATGAATGGTTCGGGAGATATGAAGTTCCAAAGATTTGACCGACCGCATGGGTAAAGTATCCGAAAACAGTTCCATGCATTTTGGCCCTGCGGTCGGTCACAAACAAGGGAATGAAAACAGACGAATTGCCTGTGTTATAGAGACTAAGGGGGATTCGCATGAATCCCCTAGTTCGTATGTTTCTTTCTGCCGAACGGCGGGTCATTCGGTAGTTTCTATACGAATTGCTGGGAGTATGGAGGTGTCAGCGGTGTTTGCCTAGTCAAGTGTCCGATTTCAGTTCCAGACACTCGACGGCAAAACACCGCTGTTCGGTAGTTTAAGATGGCCGCCGCCACGTGTTTGTTTCCCGAATGGCGGCCACCCAGAGGACAAAGAATACATTACATGATTGCCAATTACCTGTTTGCAACATTGTTGCAAACGGTAATTGGAGGCACACTTATTCCTGGGTGGTCTGGTTGTTCGGTAGTTTCACTCAATATAATGAATGGAGTGATTCTACCGAACCATCAGATGAATGCTGCATACATATCACCCAGGTTAAACTTAACACATGAATACATATACAATATACAGGCAGTACAATAGAATATGCTTCACAGTCTTAAAGGGACAGTAGTCCCAAAATGTCCATCGCTGATTTTAAAGGGCCAGTAGCAGCAATATAAATTATTACATGCCCAAATATAGTTTTTAAAGTGCAACATGTCCAGGGGCCATAGTCAGCGGGCAGGAGGCTAGCAACCAGGCCTCTCCAGTTCACAGTGGCGAAGCTGGTTTCGCCACAATAATAATATTAATAATACTGTGTGATGATAATAATATTAATAATACTGTGTGATGATAATAATATTAATACTGTGTGATAATATAATAATAATACTGTGTGATAATATAATAATACTGTGTGATGATTATAATATAATATAACAATAATATAATAGTACTGTGTGATAATAATATAATACTGTGTGATAATAATAATAATATAATAATATACTGTGTGATAATATAATAACAATATTAATACTGTGTGATAATAATACTGTGTGATAATAATATAATAATGATAATACTGTGTGATAATAATAATAATACTGTGTGATAATAGGGAGAATAATACGGTGTTATAATAGCATGTTATAAAAATATGTAATAATCATAGTATGTTATAATAAGTCATATAATCATAGCATGTTATAATAATAATAATAATAATAACAATAATTTGCCCCATGCCCAAAACAGTTCCAGAGAATCAGGGCTTGCGGTCAATTTAGTTTCGGTAGTTTAAAAAAACGAACGCTTGATCCAGACGAATGATCCCATGAACAGTTCTCTTCTAACTTGTATAAAACCGAACGCAGGCGATGATGGAAGTCCAGCGGTGTTCGGGAGTTTCTGTATCCGATTTCAGTTCCAGGAGATTCATACCCAAACACCGCTGCCTGCCTTCATGCGAACAAGATGGCCGCCACCTCGTGGTTGTCCATAGGAATTGCGGCCACCCAGACGGACAATTAGAACACTGCGGTGAGAAACGTTCCAAGTAGTTAATAGGTGTTAACAAGCTTCAGGGTGGTCTCTGTTCGTGAGGTTGTTCGGTAAACAAACCATATAATTATAGTATGTTATAATAACAATGTGTAATAATAGTCACATAATCATAGCATGTTATAACAGTATTAATAATGTGTAATTATCATATCATGTTATAATAACAATGTGTTATAATAATCATATAATCATAGCATGTTATAATAATATTTAATAATCATAGCATGTTATAACAGTATTAATAATGTGTAATTATCATATCATGTTATAATAACAATGTGTTATAATAATCATATAATCATAGCATGTTATAATATTTAATAATCATAGCATGTTATAACAGTATTAATAATGTGTAATTATCATATCATGTTATAATAACAATGTGTTATAATAATCATATAAGCATAGCATGTTATAATAATATTTAATAATCATAGCATGTTATAATATGTCAAATAGCATGTTATAATATGTAATAATCATAGTATGTTATAATAACAACAATGTTTGGTGCAAGTATTTCGTCAATGTCTGAAGGCACAGTGATAGTGCATAGAGCCAGTACGCTTGAACTTTGACCACAGAGAATCTCTAAACTGGTACATTTGAATGAGGTCAGCTGTAACCCAGGGCAGGTGTGTCCCTTTTAGTCGCACTTTAGGCAGAGGGACATGCAAATTCCAAACATGCAAGTCCTCGGACTGAAAAAAAGCAATTGCACAAGTCTAGATCTGGTATTAGACCTAATCTGTGCCGTGGTATGTTCTTGAGATCATTTAAAAAGGATTCAGGATTACATTGTTTGAAAGACCTGGTGATTATAATCTTGGGAGGGGATTTAGTGGCCTTTATTTTGCGTATGCGGTATACTAGACAGTGGTCACTGAAACTGTTAGAGAGAGCGCCCGCCTCCTGAATTCTGTCAGGACAACTGGAGAGAATCCAATCGAGCAGGGTATGGTTCTGGCTTTTAATGTCTGTGAGTTGAGGAGGAAATGAATTGTGTTAGCTGCAAAGTCTTAAACAGCGAACATGATTTATTATTTTAGGATTCAGCCAATAAATATTAAAATCTCCAAAAACTAACAGTTCACTTTTTTTGGTTTTGAGCTACAGTTTCACTTGGTAGTTGGGCTATGTCAGAAAGGGAGTGCACCGGAGAGCTAGGTGGGCGATAGATTCCTGCAACAATGATAGTTTTAGTGAAAGGGATCCCAATTGTGCCAGAAAGGAAACCAAAGGCAGAAGGGGAGTTGTAGTTTTTTAACCCCTTAAGGACACATAACGTGTGACATGTCATGATTGCCTTTTATTCCAGAAGTTTGGTCCTTAAGGGGTTAAAGGAGTACATTTTATGGACTTGTCAACATAAATAACAATGCCTCCTCCTCTCTTTGCTCTGTCATTTCTAAAACATGAATACCCCTGTATTGCAATGGCGGTGTCTGGTATTTTAGTCGTTAACCAAGATTCTGAGAGCACAATGATTTTTGGTTTGTAATGGGAACACCAGGCTTGCAGTGCATCCAGTTTAGGGAGTAAGCTACGGATGCTGCAGTGCACAAAAGAGAGGCCTTTTTTAGTGGGGAGATTAGGACTAGAATTAGCTGGGGGACCAGGGTTAGACTCCACATCATTTGCAAGGGCAAGTAACATAGGGAATAGGAATTTGGACATCATTTTTGTTTGGCCATATAGTGAATGGGAGACTTTATAATTTTGTGAGGTGGGGGTAGGAGGGCTATTTTTTATAACTCTCCAGCAGCACTCAGCAGATAAGTTACAGGAACAAAGCAGGCCATGGTGTATGATAATTTGTTTTCCAGTTTGAGGTGTGCGCTTATGGAGGTAGTGATGTGAACAAAGTATGGAGTGAGAAAAGGTTTATTAAGAATAACAGTAAAGTCATGTATAATAATAGTCATAATATATAATAATGTAATTTATATAATAATCATAATGTGGTAAAATAATGTCATATATAACAATGTAATAATAGTCATAATATATAATAATAATAATGTAATATATAATAATGCGATATATATATATATATATATATATATACATATAATTATAGTATGTTTTAATAACACTAACAATAATGTAATATATAATGGTCATAATATGGTAAAATAATGTAATATATAACAATGTGAAATAATAGTCATAATATATAATAATTTAATATATAATAATGCAATATATATATATATAATAGTATGTTATAATAACACTAACAACAATGTAATATATAATGGTCATAATATATAATGTATATAATCATAGTATGTTATAATAATAATAATGTAATATATAATCATAATTTATAATGTAATGGATAATAATCATAGTATGTTATAAACATGTCATTAAAATATATATATATAAATATATACGATACCAGTAGAGAGCACTCAGGAGTCTTTCAAGGTAAATTTTATCTGTTGCTTTATTGAGCAATTACAAATTCACACGACGTTTCAGTCTGTAAAAGACTTTTTTCAAGACCATAATCGTTATAATAATCATAGTATGTTATAATGTAATATATAATCATAGTATGTTATAATAGCAATGTACTATATAATCATAATATATAATAACAATGTGTCCTATAGAATGTAAGCTCGTTTGAGAAGGGTCCTCTTCAACCTATCGTTTCTGTAAGTTTTCTTGTAATTGTCCTATTTATAGTTAAATCCCACCTCTCATAATATTGTAAAGAGCTATGGAATCTGTTGGCGCTATATAAATGGCGATAATATTAATAATGTATAATAATCATAGTATGTAATAATGCATTAATATAGCTGGCAATACCCTCAATCTTATTTTTTTCTAATGCGTGCACTCTCTAAGCTCCACAACACTCCATTTCCTCTCTCTGAACACAACCGCTTATCATTTGTTCTTGAAAGACCCCTCACCCAACAGCCTCACCCTAAACTCAGAAGGGACCTGAATTCTCTTGACCTCCAGCAACTCTCAGCTGATCTCCATTCAAAACTCATTTATCCCCAATTTTTCTTGCCCCTGTCTGGGATCTCCTCATATAATACTACCCTCACCTCTGCCCTGGACGCTGCAGCCCCACTCCAAAGATACACCTCAAGGAAGACGCGCCTCCAACTGTGGCACACTAAATCAACCCGCTACCTGCAGCAATGCTCCCGTTCGGCCCAGACTTCCTCCCCTTTGCTTCTCCCTTTTACACACATCGACTGTACCTTCCCTACAGGCCTTCTCCCCAGCTGCAGAACAGGAGGTGGCTTCTCCTCTTGTCCCACCACCTGTCTGCTTGATCCAGTACCTTCCCATCTTATCAGATCTCTCTCCCCTTGTTTTGTACCATCCGTTAACACACATCCTAAACTGCTCTTTCATTTGGTGTTGTCCCTGCTCCCCTTAACCCCTTAAGGACCAAACTTCTGGAATAAAAGGGAATCATGACATGTCACACATGTCATGTGTCCTTAAGGGGTTAAGCAAGCTATTGTCGTACCCATCCTAAAAAAAATCCCTAGATCCGTCTTCCCCTTCCAACTATTGTCCCATATCCCTGCTTCCTTTTTCCTCAAAACTTATAGAAAGACTTGTCTTTACTCGTATGACTCACTTCCTAAATTCCAACTCGTTCCTCTTCAATCTGACTTTCGCCCTCTCCACCATACTGAGACTGCTCTTATCAAAGTTACTGATAACTGACCTAAAAGTTACCTAATCGCAGCTAAATCCAAAAGCCACTACTCCATACTAATTCTTCTTGACCTCTCTGACACTGTTGATCATGTCCTCCTTCTCCAAACTCTTCAATCCCTCGGCCTCTGGGACACTGTCCTCTCGTGGTTCTCCTCCTATCTCTCCCAACGTTAGTTCAATGTCTCCTTTTGCAGTGACACCTCCTCTCGCCCTGTCTCGGTTGGAGTCCCCCAAGGATCTGTTCTTGGTCCCCTTCTGTTCTCTCTTTATACTGCCTCTCTTGGCAAACTCATTAACTTCTTTGGATTCCGCTACCATCTGTATGCCGACGACACCCAGATACATCTCTCTCCTCTCCTGATCTATCCCCGCGGTCCTGCAACATGTCACTGCTTGCCTTTATTCTTTTTCTAATTGGATGTCCTCCCGCTTTCTGAGACTCAATCTCTCTAAAACTGAGCTTCTTATATTCCCCCTCATTCTGATCCTCCTCCTTCGCTCTCCCTGCAAGTTGATGGTGCTTGCATCAGTCCATCCTTGCAAGCTCATTGTCTTGGTGTTAACTTTGATCATGGTCTCACCTTTGCCCCACTTATCCAGTATGTTGCTAAAACCTGTCGATTTCACCTTAAAAATATCGCCCACATTCGCCCTTTGTCATGCAAGATGCTGCCAAGGAGCTTGTTCATGCTCTGGTAGTCTCTCACATGGATTACTGTAATTCTCTCCTAGTTCGTCTCCCCAAAAGCCGAACTGCCTCGTTACAAACGGTAATGAATGCTGCCGCCAGGCTGATCTTACTCACCCGTCGCTCCTCCCATACCTCGCCCGTCTGTCTATCCTTACACTGGCTACCTGTACCCTATAGGTGTCAATTCAAAATACTAACCCTAACCTATAAAGCTCTAACCAACTGTAGCCCCTCTTATATTGCTTCCTGATTCATAGGTATGCTCCTTCTCAGTCTCTCCGCTCTGCCGATGACCTTCTCCTGTCCACTTCTCGCACCCTTACTTTAACTCGGGCTTGCAGGACTGCCCCCCGTCAGACTCTCCCCTAGTCTTCAAGAAGCCCCTCAAAACACATCAGTTCAGAAATGCTTATGGACTCCCAGAGTAATTTATCAATACTTACCAAAGTCTGTCTTTTGCTCTCTTACAGAGCCACACTCCATTCAGCTCCAGTTACGCTACTTTTCCACCTTGTTTGGTGGCTGTCACCCTTGCTGCCCTGCTGTGTATTTGTACCCCACCTCATCTACACTGTAAGCTCGTTTGAGCGGGTCCTCAGCTACCTATTGTTCCTGTGTCACTGTGTAGTTGTCTCATGTATTGTAAATTCCACCCCCCCCCCCCCCTCCCCCTTTTCTATAATAATGTAAAGCGCTGCGGAATTAGTTGGCGCTATATAAATACCAATAATATTAATAAATATAAATAATTGAGACCCAGTGACCAGTGGGTTGGATCTAATTCTAATCTGTATGGGACCCAGTGATATATGGGAGTTTCACATGTCTTGTCCTCATGGTGAGAGTACAGTACCGTGCTACAATGCATATTTATATCTTGGGGTTCTTTGATGTCCTGTCATGTGGATGGCAGGGATGGTTACCTGTGGCTACATTGCACAGTTTGTTTAGCAGTATATTTATTTTTCTCTTGCAGGAGAAGCTCGCTGTTAAGAAGAAGCGTAAGAAGGAGAGGGACGCGCTGGGAGACAAGGTAATTCATGGCATCTTTAAACTGGAATCTCAATCCAGAATCTCTACCACATGTTAGTAGAGACCTTTTAGTTTCACTCTATTAAAAGTTATTTAAAGAGGCCTAAGCACCAGAACCACTAAAATACATTGTAGTGGTTATGGAACCAGTTGTCCCCTGGCATAACTTGTAGGTATACTTTCAAACTTTGAGAATGGTTTGCCACTTACCTGTCGCTGGCAGGCCGCCGTGGTCCTTGCGGCCTATGGTAACGACCGGACTTCCCACTGCTGCACTGACTTATACCAAGTTTCACCATTATTCATTGGCTGAGACTGACACAAAAAGTCCACTTTAATGTTCTGTAGTGATTATGGTGCTTAGTGTCTCTTTAACATAGTGTCACGGTGAAAAGAACTGATCGCAATCTAAAATTCCCACCCGAGTTGAGCCATTTCATTCTGTCGCTCATTTATGAAAATTCTCGTACTGTTTTTTTTTTTGTTTTTTTTTTAGTTCAGAAAAATATGAGATACCTGTTAACTTTCTACATTTTATTGCAAGCATGTCAGTGATAACTGTTTTTTTTTTTTTTTTTTAATCTCTCTCTTACTAAGGCTCCTCCAAAACCAGTCCCCAAAACAATTGAAAACCAACGTATTTATGATGAAACCACTGTGGACCCGACTGATGAAGAGGTAATGGAGGAAAGATTCACAATTTGGCATGAAGTCATTGTGTAGCTAGTAATAACCTTGTAATTGCACTTCAGCTCCATCATTGGGTGTAAGACGCATTCAGGGCCAGGTTGTTAAACTAAAAGCGTAGAGGTTAATATTTTGTATGTAATTACAGTGTGTATATATGATCCATTCTGCATTCTTATTTCTGCAGTTTTTTCGTGTTTAAAAACCCCATATTTCTGAGGAACTCATTATTCTCTTCATTTCAAGGAAGCCCCCAGGAACCAGCAACATGTCGCTGGTTTCTGACATTCGTACTCCAATCAGAGAGAGACAATCCGGAATCAGAGCCTGGCTGCAAGCTTGACAGTGTGTCTTTTTGTTTTCTAAAGTAGCTACTTCACCTTTAATTCCTTTAACCCTCTTGGTCTGAATGTCAGTTATACATCATTATTATCAGGCAAGGTAAAATCCCCAGCAACTGGGTACTCAGAAAACAGACAATTCGCTGGAGCCAAAACATTCCGATAAAAATCTTTTAAATGAGAAGAAAAACATAATAGTGTGTATATGTGCATGCATGATCTCTATGGCTATTGCACATTGCTCCAAATGGCTGAAATGTTACATTTATTCCTGGAAACAAATAGTTGCTATTCCCACATGGAAAGTGAAATATGTAGAAAGTGCTGTTCTGGAGTAGAATACTAAAGTCCCAGTCATCTGGCATTTTACATTCTTAATACCCAGCGTAAAGATTACATTGCAGACGGATATCAAATGGCAATTTTTTTTTATTTGGAGAGCTCCCTCGTTGGAGACGTATAAAGAGTGCATGTTTTTGTATTTAGAGTGCGCCCACGATGCAGACGGATATTGAATGGCTGTTTAAAAAAAATAAAAATATTCAAAGCTTCCACATTGGTGACAGGTTAGAGTGCACGTTTCTGGGTTTGCATCGCTCCCACATTTGAGACTGGTATGAATAGCCCATTTTTGTATTTAGAGCGCTCCCACGTTAAGACAAAACATATTTTATTTTTATTCTC
Source organism: Pelobates fuscus (assembly GCF_036172605.1). NCBI lineage: Eukaryota > Metazoa > Chordata > Amphibia > Anura > Pelobatidae > Pelobates > Pelobates fuscus. The sequence goes on from NC_086323.1 coordinate 1,827,858, forward strand.
ACAGGTGCAATATGATGAGGCTACCGACGAATTTGCTCCTTACTTTAACAAACAGTCAACTCCAAAGATTCTGATCACAACATCGGACCGTCCTCGTGGGGTAAGATCTCTGCAATAAGCAGTATTGTGGTGAATGGATTCCGGTATGCACTGTTCTATTTCCCGCTCACATTAAAGGGATACTGTAGGCACCCAGACCATTTCAGCTCATTGAAGTGATCTAGGTGCACTGTCTGAGGTTCTTTAACCCTGCAAAGGTAATTATTGCAGTTTTTAAGAAACTGCATATTATCTTTCAGGGTTAGCTCCAACTCTTGTGGCTGCCTACCAGACAGCCACTAGAGGGACTTTCGGGTGGGTGGTTAGGCGACTTTTGGTCGTCTAAGTGACACTGGACGTCATCACATTATGCATGGGGACTTCCGTCAGCCAAATCCCCATTGGAAAGCATTTTATGTTTTCTTATGGGGAAATCCTATCTTGAGCTCGGCCATTGCCACACATGCGTATTAGGTCTCCCCCGGCCAGCTAATGTCGGTGGGGGAGGAGCGAAGGCAGACCAGAGTCAGCGCTGGACCCAGGTAAGTGACAGTAGGGGGTTTCCCTTTAAAATAGTGTAAACAATAAAGTCGTCTGGTCTTCACTCTGCACTTGTACATTTTTATCCTATTTTAGGAACTGAAATGAAACGTGTTGTGCTCTGGTTGCTGGAATACCACATAGAATTATAACATCTATCCTAACAGTAAAGCGATTCTGACATTAGGAAAACAGCCGTGATGCCCCGTGGTGTCACGGTATGAGAACTGGGAAGTGAGATTCCTGAATTTCATACCCATAGGGCTTGGAGTCGTGACTTGAAGAAGCACCTCCCTCTAATTAATATGCTGCAGGCACTATGACAACCTCATTAAAAGAGGAACTGGCCCTTTTCTTACATTTTCTCCAAGGAATAAAACATTGAAAATCGCCTAGGACTTGTGTTAACCTTTCTTTCATGAGATGCTCTTTTTTTTTTTTTAAAAATGTATTTATATGAAATATTAGCAAATTACTTCATTATCCAGTTCAGACCAGGCACAGCTGGGGCACATATTGCAAATGAAGAGGACATATCATTGTTATAAGCACTGCCCTTTACACCTGTCAGTCATCATACAGAGGAGAAATTAAACATTAATTTCTCTTCTCTATACTGACTGCCAGGTGTAAAGGGAGGAGCTTATAACAATGATTGACAGGGAGCTAAGATGGAGGCGTCTCTCTCTATACTGACTGCCAGGTGTAAAGGGAGGAGCTTATAACAATGATTGACAGGGAGCTAAGATGGAGGTGACTCTCTCTATACTGACTGCCAGGTGTAAAGGGAGGAGCTTATAACAAAGATTGACAGGGAGCTAAGATGGAGGTGGCTCTCTCTATACTGACTGCCAGGTGTAAAGGGCGGAGCTTATAGCAATGACTGACAGGGAGCTAAGATGGAGGCGGCTCTCTCTATGCTGACTGCCAGGTGTAAAGGGTGGAGCTTAGAACAATGATTGACAGGGAGCTAAGATGGAGGTGTCTCTCTATACTGACTGCCAGGTGTAAAGGGCGGAGCTTAGAACAATGATTGACAGGGAGCTAAGATGGAGGTGGCTCTCTCTATGCTGACTGCCAGGTGTAAAGGGAGGAGCTTAGAACAATGATTGACAGGGAGCTAAGATGGAGGCAGCTCTCTCTATGCTGACTGCCAGGTGTAAAGGGAGGAGGTTATAACAATGATTGACAGGGAGCTAAGATGGAGGTGGCTCTCTCTATACTGACTGCCAGGTGTAAAGGGCGGAGCTTATAACAATGATTGACAGGGAGCTAAGATGGAGGCGGCTCTCTATATACTGACTGCCAGGTGTAAAGGGCGGAGCTTATAACAATGATTGACAGGGAGCTAAGATGGAGGTGGCTCTCTCTATACTGACTGCCAGGTGTAAAGGGAGGACCTTATAACAAAGATTGACAGGGAGCTAAGATGGAGGTGGCTCTCTCTATACTGACTGCCAGGTGTAAAGGGCGGAGCTTATAACAATGACTGACAGGGAGCTAAGATGGAGGTGGCTCTCTCTATACTGACTGCCAGGTGTAAAGGGCGGAGCTTATAACAATGATTGACAGGGAGCTAAGATGGAGGTGGCTCTCTCTATACTGACTGCCAGGTGTAAAGGGCGGAGCTTATAACAATGATTGACAGGGAGCTAAGATGGAGGTGGCTCTCTCTATACTGACTGCCAGGTGGAAAGGGAGGAGCTTATAACAATGATTGACAGGGAGCTAAGATGGAGGTGGCTCTCTCTATACTGACTGCCAGGTGTAAAGGGCGGAGCTTATAACAATGATTGACAGGGAGCTAAGATGGAGGTGGCTCTCTCTATACTGACTGCCAGGTGTAAAGGGCGGAGCTTATATCAATGATTGACAGGGAGCCAAGATGGAGGTGGCTCTCTCTAAACTGACTGCCAGGTGTAAAGAGCGGTGCTTGTAACAATGATTGACAGGGAGATAAGATGGATGTGCATGTGGCTGGAACGCTGCCTTTTCGTGAATTGCTGTTATATTCTATGTATTTCCCTGTTTTTTTCGTATGAATATGCTTGCTCCCCGTTCGGGAGGGCCTACACGAATGGAATGTATTCTCCTCCCAAACAGGGACCACCCCGAAATCTTATTTAGAACGTTGGTTTAGAACGTTTGCACCTCGTAATAAGGTGTCCAAACCACAAGGGAAGCCTCAGCGCATGCCTCCCGTGGGTGGTGGCACATTCGTTATATGTACGCCGTCCAAGGGGAGAATTTGTGGATTGCTTCACACCTCATTCGGTTCCCGAACAAGGACCCCCCCCAGTGCCCCTTGGAATGTTCGCACCAATCAATTAGAGCTTTGGCAACTTGGGTGGCGGCGGCCAGGGGGAGCATTCGTGTCCCGAAAGGAGACGCTTCCCATGCCTGGTTTTATTCCGCAAACGTTCTTGGGATCCCTGAGATTGTTGGGGACAATGGCGGTTTGGCGGGCTCTCTGCGTCTGGGAGTCCCGGTGGCGGGAAGCTTTCCTGCGCTTGTTGCTTCCAGGGGATGAAGACCCCCCAGTCACCGGAGGCGCGAACCCCTGATGATGGGTGTCGGGAACAGGGGACAAAGCGACTGATCCGTTTCTGTCAAGAGACCCCTGGGAGGGTGAGGGGACACTGAGTGGTGGAAACAGGGGACAAAGGGATTGGGGTTCCAGTATAGTTATGCAACCCCTGGGAGGGAAGGACCCTGGCAGGGGACATTGTCGTTATGTGATCCACCCCTTGCATGGGGAAAGTATAAAGCAGAGTGTGGCCATTAATGAGACAGCCACTAGAGGCTGGATTAACCCATTAAACATGGCAGTTTCAGAAACTGCTATGTTTACAGCAGGCAGGGTTAACCCTAGATGGACCTGTCACCCAGACTACTTCATTGAGCTGAAGTGGTTTGGGTGTCTATAGTGGTCCTTTAAGGCCAAAGCAGCCAAACTGGAAGCATCGCTGACTTAGATCATTTTTCCATTGTGGCGATTTGGACATTCAGTTTGAATTCTTACTTTAGTGAATAATCTTGTGTTTGTGATATTCACTACATTCTTTCAAAACAGCCAGATTATTCTATAAGGTGAACATTAGCCCTTTAACCCTTTAAGGACCAAACTTCTGGAATAAAAGGGAATCATGACATGTCACACATGTCATGTGTCCTTAAGGGGTTAAAAGGAAAATGGATTTATCGTCTCTGTTTTGGGTTTGAAGGGTTGATTATTTCCAGATTAGACTATAATGATCTGTTTATTCTGTTTCAGAGAACAGTGAAGTTCACACAGCAATTATCCACCGTTATTCCCAACTCCCACGTGTATTACCGCAGGGGTCTGGCCCTGAAAAAGATTATCCCACAATGCATTGCCCGTGGTTTTACGGACCTTATTGTCATCAATGAAGATCGGAAAGTAGCGAGTATCCTTTTCTGCAATATTCCAGTAATTCTTACCAGAGTAAAGATTTATAAAACACAGTCCTAAATCGTAACTTGTCCTCGGTTTGTTTCCCATATTATACAGTGATAGATTTATTATAAATAAATATATTATCTAGTGCCAGTAAATGTATTCTCCTGTGAGCTGGGGAACTAAAACATTATGTAAATGGTTAAAGGGACGCTACAGTAATCCAAACCACTTTATCTTAATGATGTATCTCATAAAGTGGTCTGGGTGCAGTGTCCCTGTCCTTTTAACTTTACTATGTTTATATTGCAGGGTTGAGCCCAAGTGGTTGGAGAAGGGGGGAGGGGGAGGGGCGAGGAGGGCACAACCCCCACACTAGTGTTAGGAATACAGGTTTTTATTCCTAACACTATTTCCCTTTAAGCCTCACCTATGCTAAGCAAGCTGCTGGTGTCTTTCTTTTGGGCAGGTTATATTGCTGGTTATAGTGTGTTTAGATTTTGTCATTTCATTCTGAGAACTTTTTGATGTGTTTAATGCATTTCCTTAGCCCAAAAACTCCAGATGGGCTTATTCTGAGTCACCTACCTGAAGGGCCAACAGCTCACTTTAAAATGAGTAGTGTTCGATTACGGAAAGAAATGAAGGTAAGATGACACACACAGTGAAGGGGTTTTAAAGGCATGCTATGATGTCACGCAGTGAATGGGGTTTTAGAGGCGTGCTATGTCACGCAGTGAAGGGGTTTTAAAGGCGTGCAATGATGTCACGCAATGAAGGGGTTTTGGAGGCGTGCTATGATGTCACGCAGTGAATGGGGTTTTAGAGGCGTGCTATGTCACGCAGTGAAGGGGTTTTAAAGGCGTGCAATGATGTCACGCAGTGAATGGGTTTTGGAGGCGTGCTATGATGTCACGCAGTGAATGGGGCTTTGGAGGCGTGCTATGATGTCACGCAGTCAATGGGTTTTGGAGGCGTGCTATGATGTCACGCAGTGAAGGGGTTTTGGAGGCGTGCTATGATGTCACACAGTGAAGGGGTTTTGGAGGCGTGCTATGATGTCACGCAGTGAAGGGGTATGGAGGCGTGCTATGATGTCACGCAGTGAAGGGGTATGGATGCGTGCTATGATGTCACGCAGTGAATGGGGTTTTAGAGGCGTGCTATGTCACGCAGTGAAGGGGTTTTAAAGGCATGCTATGATGTCACGCAATGAAGGGGTTTTGGAGGCGTGCTATGATGTCACGCAGTGAAGGGGTTTTGGAGGCGTGCTATGATGTCACACAGTGAAGGGGTTTTGGAGGCGTGCTATGATGTCACGCAGTGAAGGGGTATGGATGCGTGCTATGATGTCACGCAGTGAATGGGGTTTTAGAGGCGTGCTATGTCACGCAGTGAAGGGGTTTTAAAGGCATGCTATGATGTCACACAGTGAAGGGGTTTTGGAGGCGTGCTATGATGTCACGCAGTGAAGGGGTTTGGAGGCGTGCTATGATGTCACGCAGTGAAGGGGTATGGATGCGTGCTATGATGTCACGCAGTGAATGGGGTTTTAGAGGCGTGCTATGATGTCACGCAGTGAAGGGGTTTGGAGGCGTGCTATGATGTCACGCAGTGAAGGGGTTTGGAGGCGTGCTATGATGTCACGCAGTGAATGGGGTTTTAGAGGCGTGCTATGTCACGCAGTGAAGGGGTTTTAAAGGCATGCTATGATGTCACGCAATAAAGGGGTTTTGGAGGCGTGCTATGATGTCACGCAGTGAAGGGGTTTTGGAGGCGTGCTATGATGTCACACAGTGAAGGGGTTTTGGAGGCGTGCTATGATGTCACGCAGTGAATGGATTTTGGATGTGTGCTATGATGTCATGCAGTGAAGGGTTTTGAAGGTGTGCTATTTAATTGAAACATGTTAAAATGCAACATTAACAAATAAAACAGCTAAAATTTAAAACAATATTTTCAGCTGCATAATGTATAAAACTAATATTCTAAACCTGATGGGCCCCAAGTGATCTTTGCATCTGATGCAGTGTTGCACTGCTTGGGGCCCTGATATGTAGGATGGAAATGAAATCTGGATTTACAAGTTTGCTATTTAATTTTTAATAGAGGAAAGGAAAGGATCCTACGGAGCACCAACCAGAGGTTATTCTGAATAACTTCAGCACCCGCCTGGGACACTCCATTGGCCGCATGTTTGCGTCACTTTATCCACACGATCCACAGTTTCCGGGGAGACAAGTGGCGACTTTCCACAACCAGAGAGACTACATCTTTTTCAGATATCACCGGTATTTATCATTGATCCTTTACAAATATCAGAAACCTTCACACCGCATCCAATATTTTAGTTTTCTGTTGGCAGAGTGTGTTGTCTTCAGGTGTGCCGTATTTGGAGCAATTCATTTCATTTACCCTCACTCTCAGGTGGGAACTTTATCTTCTATTTTGAAATGGAATGACTGCAAATAGGCGAGCTTTGAGGTCTGTGTGCGAAGGAATCTAACCACCACTTTTCATAACACCGTAATAAATATCTCCAACGTGTTGCCATTATCTGAAAATAATTTAGATGAAGGGGTTTAGGTACTTAGAGCATCCCAGAAACTCCTGCTGGTAAGACTTTCAGGATAAGTGTGTGTGTGATCAGAGGGGTTTCGTTGAACACGTTTGCCATTATTTTATTGTTTCTAATTGCTGTATATTGCCAATGAGTGGATTCCTCTCTCTTTCTTTGACAGGTATATTTTTAAAAGTGAGAAGAAAGCAGGTATTCAGGAACTTGGCCCTCGATTTACACTGAAACTTCGATCACTTCAGAAAGGGACATTTGACTCCAAGTATGGGGAGTACGAGTGGGTCCACAAGGTACAGTATAGCAGGGGTGTGATCCACACAATCTGTATGTATAGGCTATATTATAGAAAGGAAAGTGGGAAACACATTGTTTGAAGCTCTGCTCGCTACTAACTGTTATTATTATTATTACGCTGCTCACTACTAACTGTTATTATTATTACGCTGCTCGCTACCAACTAACAGTTATTATTACGCTGCTTGCTACTAATTAAGTGTTCTTGCAAAGCAAGACCACTTACTGTTATCTCACATATATATTATTATTATTAAGTGTTCTTGCATAGCAAGACCACTTAATATTATCTCACATATATATTATTATTATAGCCAAATTTGCCACCCTAACTCCTCCCACAGTTTTTACACTACATAGACAAAAATATACCAAAACGTGCAGATTGTTCCCGATCGGATTGCTATTACTTTGTGGAACGTTTTGGCGAATGGTTCTCGGAATATCATCGTTCTTGTGGCGAAATTTGTCCCTTAGGAATGAATGGTAAAGCTAGAGTGGGAGCTGGAAAAAGCTGAAAAATCAGGAAATGATTTCTAAACTGCCACCACTCGCTCATTTTCAGGCCCACCTACACAAATCTAATATCAAAACGTTCAGCTATCCCTGCTGCCACTAATAATGTCCACAGCTAAGCCATAGTCATTATAGTTTTCGACCATTTGTTTGCAACTCACGCCGTCCATTGACATTCATTGAAACTCCACTCTGCAAAGCTCACATTTGAAGGGCAATTTCTAAACTGCGACTGTGCCTTCATTGTTAATATCTCAGAGACATACTATACATCAAAATGTAGGTCTGGGTCTTGTGATTCTCACAAAGTGCTGTGACTATATCAATTGATTGTATTTTATATTTGTTCTTATATTCACTCCTACGGTTTACTTTGTTTGGGGTAAGTGGATACCTTCATTCTATACCATTTGTTGTTTGGGTTCCACCCCCTTGTAACCGGGAGTTTGATTTTTTTATTCTTATTTAAAAAATAAATCCTTTTTTTACTACGGAATTCTTCATACTTCTGCTTTGGAGTCTCGTTAGCCTGTATTGGCACCTTTGAGCCTGCTATACAGAGCCTGGTACGGCTCTGGTAAATGTGAGTGGTAGTCCATCTTCATATTATTTATATATTTTCAGTATACAGTATACACTGTTATGTTTCTAATTTATATTTTATAGAGAAGACTCTGCCACTCGCCTGTTTTGGGGATTTTCACTCCCTATGTGGTCTTTGATACACACTTTTTACTTAATCTCACAATATAAAGCTCTTCACTGTAGGATTTATAGTTTTTAAAATACGACCATTTGAAGATGGCACACGCAAAAATACTCTGACCTGTGCAAGGCTGCAGCAGCAAGTGATGTCATTTTGCACCTGCTAATGTTTTTATAACTGTATGTTTTAATGTAACTGTGAAGCACTTTGGGCAACAACGTTGCAATTAAATGTGCTACATAAATAAAAAATAACAGTTACTCCACCCACTCCTGTTGTAGACTACTGGTGGAGGCAAGAACACTTCACACAATTTCCCCAGAAATTGTAGCTTTTCTAGGTTATTATTATTACGCTGCTCACTACTAACTAACTATTATTATTACGCTGCTCGCTACTAACTATTATTATTACGCTGCTCGCTACTAACTGTTATTATTATTACGCTGCTCACTACTAACTGTTATTATTATTACGCTGCTCGCTACTAACTATTATTATTACGCTGCTCGCTACTAACTATTATTACGCTGCTCGCTACTAACTATTATTACGCTGCTCGCTACTAACTATTACGCTGCTCGCTACTAACTATTATTATTATTACGCTGCTCGCTACTAACTATTATTATTATTACGCTGCTCGCTACTAACTATTATTATTATTACGCTGCTCGCTACTAACTATTATTATTACGCTGCTCGCTACTAACTGTTATTATTACGCTGCTCGCTACTAACTGTTATTATTATGCTGCTCGCTACTAACTATTATTATTACGCTGCTCGCTACTAACTATTATTATTATTTTTCCAGCGGCATGAAATGGATACAAGTCGAAGGAAGTTCCACCTATAAAAGGCCCATCAGTAAATGTGGAATTCTATGGATTTGGTTACTGGGGGTTATGGATACATTCCCCACATTGTTTGTTCTGATCATGTGTGCCTTTCTGAGGCCCCTCCTGCTTTTGAACTAAAGAAGCTTCCATTCTAATTTTACCTTGACCATCAGGCTGTGAATGAGCAGTAAAGCCGCCATCATGGCTTAATGGAATGCCTGTCAGCTCTGGGCTCTTCCCAATTTATAACATTGTCTCCTGGAGATTCCCCTTTGATCTAACTCAGCCACCTTGAGGTCCGAGACACGTGGACACTCCAGCTCAGTGTATACTGATTTAGAAAGGAACAATGCTGGCTTTTACCCCCCTTGTTCCTGGCCTGACATTGCTTTGAATGGAAGAGAAAATGTCACTTTAACACAATTTACACCACTGAATAAACAAACCAAAATATCAGCCAGAACGTGTGATAACCTTTCATGGTGCTTTGTCGTCTTTTACTACGTAATGAATATAAAATCCAGCCTAGGGCAATAACTGCAATCATAGTTTCATGCCTCCTGCATGCTCTCTCTATGCTGACTGCCAGGTGATTGATGGGAGGCACACAGCAACAGGATTTGTATATTTAATTAGTAATTCCTGTGAATTGGCTCCATTAGTCAGGATGTAAACACTGGGATTGCGTGTTTATTAAATGCTTGATAATATAATCTTATCTGAGTGTTGTGGATTATATATATAAAAAAAAAACAGTAGGAAGTGTAACAGTCCGCACCATTGTACTAATTGTTTTCTCCCCGGATTGTCACTATAATCACGGGATTTATGGCTTAGAAATGTTAAATTAGAAGTAAAAGGTTGTGATGTTAATCACTGACTGCATTAGCATTGCCCAGTACCGTGTATGTGTCAGTGTAAATACCGCTCAAAGTCTCAAACCTGGTGTGGACAAATATAACATACTTTATAAACAAGGGCCACCGTGGGCTTAGAATGCAGCGATCTGTAACATACAGGTTGTATAAGACTTGCCTAGATACTCCCCAATACCAACCTAAAAATGATCGGTTTTATTACAGGGATATCTCCCAATCCATACTATTGCTCATAGGGTGGCACATGTTGTTACTTGTTTCTGAATACCTGGAGGGTCCACAGTCAGTGTGCGGGGAGGGAAAGCTGTTCAGTTTATTTGATATGATTTCCTGAATGAGTGGAGACTGGGTGAAAGTCTAACAAAGAGGGGAAGGCTAGAGAAGTCTTTAAGGGAAGCATCAGAGGTATGAACCCAGCCAACAGCATTTATCCTGATGCTTAGATCGATTATGTCAGTCTTGGTTATATCAAGGATCATCACTAGCCATTGGGGATAGAACGTTTAGTTACGGACAGCAAGTAGAATTTCCCCGCACCCTGAGTGAACACTATCCTAGCAGCGTACGTTTCTACTCCACTCCCTCCAGCAGGGCCCTCTGTTACATATTTGTATCCAGACAAGTTGGATACAGTGTCTCTTACTCCATTTATTGTGCAGAATTTGCTGGCACTTTATAAGTAATTTAACAGATTCTTCTTTGCCCTACACCTGGAATTTGGCCTTCTGCCAGAACAGCCGAGTATTAACAATAAGAAATCTGAGCAGTTTCCAATTCCCTTCACAGGCATAATGGACACAGCATGATGGTCTTGTTTATTGTCAGGGTATAGGACCTGGTCCCTGACATTGTTGCAGTATCTCATTTGAACATGCTGTGGCAGACAGGTTGGAGTTCCTCAGAATTGGCTAATTGCTGCCTTCCAATAGAAAGTCTAGAATCTGTGGTTCTTGCCCAGTGATGGAAGGAGAGGACTTTTTCCAGAAATAAAATAGAAATCCATTGTAGATCTGACTGAATCCATGTAAACATTTGTGATTCCACCACGAGGATATCTTGATGCTGGAATTAAATATTGGTGATGTTTTAAGAAACATCGCTAGAGAACTGGCTGCCTCGTGCAGTTTGTCAGCCTCACTACCTTAAGGCCCCTCAAGGCAAGTGGCTTTAAGCAATGGAGACAGGAGCTATAGTCTTCCTGCTGTGATGACAGGAGCCAGAATCTTGAAGATCTCAGCCAATCCAATAGGACTGCATTGGGTGCCAGTCAGCATCTCCTCCTAGAGATGCATTAAATCAATTCATCTCTATGGGGAACATGCAATGCCTCCATGCAGTACGTAGGTGCTTCAAACTATGCAGCCCTGACTTAGGATGCAGCTCTAGAGGTAGTTTGAGTGACTGTCACAAGAGATATTAGTAGACCGCAATGTAAATACTGCTTTTTTTTCCCCCAGAATAGGCAGTTTTTACACTAAGTCTGCAGCGACTGACTATAGACCAGAGCCACTACATTAAGCGGTAGTGGTTCTGGTGACTAGTGTCCCTCAAAAGACTTTGTTCATTAAAAACAAAAATACTTTTTAAACTGACTCAGATTCAAAGCAAGTTTGTCAAGCACTATCTTACTGGGCTTTCATATGTTGGAACCATTATTCCCAGTTTCAGATTTTGGTGGCCATTACACTCTGTGTGTCTTCTACACTGGGAGGTGCCCACAATGGAATACAGGCACCTCATATGTTCCACTGCAGGAATATTAAAAAATAAAAAGTCAGCCTCAAAAGAAAACAAGGTACAAGAGGCCACACTCAAGGCCTCCACCTGTGTGAAAAAAACCCAAACCCGCTTCATATTCTAGGGGGTGTCTAACATGGCAGTCATTTTGTATCCATGACTGGTTTTCTTTTTCTTGAGAAAAGAATGCCGAAGAAAAAAAAAAAATGGTTCTCTACGTAAAAGCAGATGGAGGTTTGCATGAAACCAATCTTCCTCCATGTCAATGGCACTACCATCAGCTCTACCTCTCAGGCTCGCTGCCTAGGTGTTCTTGAACTTAGTCTTTTCACCCTCACATACAGCCAATTGCCAAATCCTGCCGCTTCCATCCGCCTCTATTTAGCGCCAGACTCAGCTGAAGTGTTGTTCCATGCCGTCATCTCTCGCCTGGCCCTGTCGCAGGTCTATAATGAATGCAGCGGTAAGGTTCATCTTCCTGTCTGCCCACACCTCCTTCCCCGTTCCTACATTGGCTAACTAAGAGAGTTCAATTTAAAGTTATGGTGCTTGCTTACAGATCGCTGCTGCTGCTACTACCCGTTCTCCACAATACACAATTATGTCCCATCTACGCCCATACACTGCCAGAGATCTACGTCTATCCTCTGTTCCTATTCGCACATCTAAAGCTTGCCTGCAAGACTTTCCTAGGGCTGCACCATTCCCGCGGAACCTCCCTCTACTTAAACAGCCAATAGCTTTCCCGCTCTGCACTAAACCTACCCTTTGTGTCTATACCCCTCTCCCTCTAACATATAAGCTCATTGAGCTCTGTTCCTGTGTGTCCCAACTTGTCTGATTACAATTACATATTTGTTAGACCACCCATAGTACAGCGCTGTGGACTTTGTTGGCGCTTTGCACTAAACACCCAGAGTTTGTTCACCCAAAAATGGATTGAATAAAGGAATCATTATGGTTTAATGTTTACAATCTCCAGTTTAGTAAATAATTCTATGTTTATAGTGAATTCAAGTTAAAATACCAGACAATGTTACCACGAAATGCTTTTTTTATTTTTCGGATTAGTGGCTGCCAGTGTATAAAAAGTATTCTGAAGTTAGGAAAGAAAGGCACGTCATTTGGAGTAGCTCACCCCGGAGAGGTAGAGATGTAGTAAGAAGACTTGGCACGTCACAAGGCAAAGCTTTTTATAGGTTCAGTCTGGACTCTCCTGGTTGAAGCCATCTGGAATCCATCGACCCTCAATAAAAAGGAAGGAAATCTAGGCAGGAACAAAATGAACAGGAATTTCAATAATCAGTCTTTTTAAATGTGCACACAGGACATGGTAGTATACACAAGTCAAGCAATGCCAGGTATGAATTAGGTATAGCCATTGTAGTGACACTGAGGGCTGTTTGGAGTGTCACTCAGTTATCACTACTGGCCAGTGATCTATGAAGGCCTGTGCCAACCATGGCTACCTGGGCACTGACAAGCCACATGGTGAATTCCATGCTTCCATCTCTGGATGAACGAATGCCTACACCAGAGAGACTGGGACAAGATTGGCAGATATTAAACAGCCATTACATATTAGTTTACAATTCTGTAGGCCAAATGATTAACCACATGACATCACGCAGTGCAGGCCTTTACTGCTCAGTGACGGCACAGACCGTCATGAGTGGAAGTACGAGCAGGGGTTAATTCCCTGCTTTTACCAAGGAACCCAGGTATCTTGAGACCTGGAGATCCCCTCTATTGTAAAAACCCCACTTCACACAATAGCACCGTTATCCCCAATATACAAGAGCATCAATTCAAGGACAACTGTTTAAGAGAATAGATTTAAACCAGACCTACCTTCTGGGTGAAAAATAAAAGAGTTAAAACGTTTACAGGAAGGAGCAGACTTTTTGGGGTCGAAAGGGATTTGTACTCGAGGAAACTCCAGTGAGAAGAGGATCATGTGGAGCATTCTGTATACAGAACTGCTTTAAATCTGCTGCAGCCTGCGATACCTGGAGACAAAGAGCAATAAAAATTAATCTATTTTATAAAAACAGTGTATTAGTGCTTGTTAAGTAATATTAGATAAAACGAGAAGAATTTAAAGGGACACTATAGTCACCAGAACAACTTTAGTTTAATGAAGCAGTTATAGTGTTAAGATCATGCCCCTGCAGTCGTACTGCTCAATTCTCTGCCATTTAGGAGTTAGATCACCTTTGTTTATGCAGCCCTAGCCACACCTTCACTGGCTGTTACTCACACCATGCATGGTGAAAGAGAATACACAGATCTGGTATACTTGGTACAATGAGTGGAACACCTCCTGATTGTCTTACAATAAAGCCATATACATAGTGTAATACTGTTTTAAAAGGAACGTTAATCAATAGAGGGTAATGGGTCACTCACAGTATGCAGAGCCACATATAGCTGGCTCTGGCTTCAGTGGCAGGTGAATAATTAGCTTATTCAGGCTTTCAAACTCCCCACCAAAAAACGCCAGTACTGCCGACCTGTGAATAACCTATAAAGCTAAGACTGGTGAACCGGAAGTGACGTCATAGCGTATGATGTCAGAATCGTGACTGGACGGAAAGTCACATGACGCGGATATTCGGCGGACCCGGAAGTAAAGGAAGACGCCGGGAAAACTGCTCCAATTTTAAAGAAAGGAACACTACTTAAGACAGAGACAGCATCAATCACACACTTTGACAAAGACCTGGAGCTCGAAACGCGTTAGTGCTGTGGACATTCTATTACTTATTTTACTTCTTGCATTTTATCCAGTAAAGTTTTCATTTATCTTTACCAAATTGGATATCCTGAATTATTGAGAGGCTGGAAAGAAGCTATCCTGGTGGGGAGTCTGAAAGCCTGAATAAGCTAATTATTCACCTGCCACTGAAGCCAGAGCCAACTATATGTGGCTCTGCATACTGTGAGTGACCCATTACCCTCTAGTGATTAACGTTCCTTTTAAAACAGTATTACATTATGTATATGGCTTTATTGTAAGACAATCAGGAGGTGTTCCACTCATTGTACCAAGTATACCAGATCTGTGTATATTCTCTTTGCACCCCCTCATACCT